>NC_055976.1:17728771-17729925 GCF_018492685.1 Alosa sapidissima
GGAGAGCATACTGTAGAAATGGTCGGATTCATCCAACTCCTATCAAACAGTGTGTGTGTATGTGTGTGTGTGTGTTTGTGTATACAGTAGATCCTGACGGTAAGAACATCTTTAAGTGAACGTTCCAAATGCAACACACAACATATTTGTTCTGAAACACACTTATCTATGACAATATACTACACAATTACAAAATCCCATGGTATTATTGCAGTGTATTAAAACATGGTTATACATATTTGATTTATCGATATGACGATAGAAAGCGTAAGTGGGAGCGTTCATGGTAGTTTCTAATCTCACTGATGAGACAGGACGCTGCAGTGGATAGATGTGGTGTATGGCGCCACCTGCTGGAGAACAACTCTTACAGAACGCCATTGACCCATTCAACTTCAATCCAGCATCTTTACCAACGCCTATGAATTACACAGGAGTGGACGTCCCAAAATGGAACCTCTCAACCAGAAAAAAGATGCTCGGTCCACCCCGATACCCCCCCATCCACTGAGTGGAACAGACTCCCTCCGGATTCACAGCACCCATTGTAAATCATTCGGAGCATGTCGACCAAAAAATACACTTGGCAGCATCATTGGGCCATGCCATTCTGCAGTTTGGAGAGGACGGTAATCAATGGCATCTGCTGTTTACTTCTGTCTGTGCACTGGACAACACCCTCCACTGACGATGCCAACCCTGATGACCATGGATCTGCTCCCAGAGTGGCATAAGTGTGGCCCAAACGTGGTCTGGTTTGCTAAATGGCACCATGTGTGGAGTGGAGTGTGGGAGTCAAAGAACGGTTCAAGAACCCGTTCCCCGTTGGTCATAAAGTGATATCGATAGATAGATAGATAGATAGATAATTTATTGATCTCTAGGGGAAATTCAAATATCAGAGGCCCGCATGGCACCATGATCTCCTACTGTAGAGTGATAGGGGGCAGGACGAGCCAATAGCATCCCTGGTGAGCAGGTGGTGTGTGGCTCTACGGCAGTAACTTCACTAACTAGAGATGACGCCGCTGCAGTAGGGAATTGAACTGGGTTGCTGTCAGAGGTTCTATGGCTGCTAGGGGATAATTTCTACTGAGTGTGTGTGTGTGTGTGTGTGTGTGTGTGTGTGTGTGTGTGTATGTGTGTGTTCTATA
>NC_055976.1:17730125-17735125 GCF_018492685.1 Alosa sapidissima
TGCAAACACACTTATCTATGACAATATACTACACAATTACAAAATCCCATGGTATTATTGCAGTGTATTAAAACATGGTTATACATATTTGATTTATCGATATGACGATAGAAAGCGTAAGTGGGAGCGTTCATGGTAGTTTCTAATCTCACTGATGAGACAGGACGCTGCAGTGGATAGATGTGGTGTATGGCGCCACCTGCTGGAGAACAACTCTTACAGAACGCCATTGACCCATTCAACTTCAATCCAGCATCTTTACCAACGCCTATGAATTACACAGGAGTGGACGTCCCAAAATGGAACCTCTCAACCAGAAAAAAGATGCTCGGTCCACCCCGATACCCCCCCATCCACTGAGTGGAACAGACTCCCTCCGGATTCACAGCACCCATTGTAAATCATACGGTTCAAGACCCGTTCCCCGTTGGTCATAAAGTGATATCGATAGATAGATAGATAGATAGATAATTTATTGATCTCTAGGGGAAATTCAAAATATCAGAGGCCCGCATGGCACCATCATCTCCTACTGTAGAGTGATAGGGGGCAGGACGAGCCAATAGCATCCCTGGTGAGCAGGTGGTGTGTGGCTCTACGGCAGTAACTTCACTAACTAGAGATGACGCCGCTGCAGTAGGGAATTGAACTGGGTTGCTGTCAGAGGTTCTATGGCTGCTAGGGGATAATTTCTACTGAGTGTGTGTGTGTGTGTGTGTGTGTGTGTGTGTGTGTGTGTGTGTGTGTATGTGTGTGTTCTATATGGTTGCTAGGGGATCGTTTCTGCTGTGTGATAATCAGAGGCTCTGGTGTCATTTCTGAGGTCCGGCCCTGGTTAAAACCTGACCGCTCTGTCTGATTGGTCCACATGTCTGAATGGGAAGAGTCCCATCCTGAGTCTCATTCAAGACAAGACAAAAAACAGCAACTCCTCCATGTCAACCAGAGAGATATTAGCTGTTAACATACAGCAGGGACCTGTCCACTGTTAGAGGGGGGGGGGGGGGGGGGGGGTGCAAGAGAGAGAGGAAGGGAGGACAAGGAAAGGAGGATGGAAACTGCTAAAGGGGGGACATCAAAGGAAAAAGAGAGACAGTGAGAGAGAAAGAAAAGTAGAGAAGGGGAAGAGGACGAAGAACAGGACAGAGGCAGAAGTGTGAGAAAGATGAAAAGACAAAGATGGACAGACAGATAATTGGAAAATATGGAAGAATACAGAGAAAGACAGAACTATGGGATGAGGGGATAGAGAGGAGGATGATAGAGGGATAGAGAGGAGGATGACAGGGGGATAGAGAGGAGGACAATAGAGGGATAGGAACAGGACAGAGAACGTGGAGAGAGAGAGACAGATCTACCCTTGAAGAAATCAGGAAGGCATATGCCCTCTCCCTCCATCCCTCTCTCTCTCCTTCCCTGTGTGTGTCGGTCTGTAGGGTGGGGTAGAGAGGTTAGGGCTGGGGGCGGCTGTGTGAGAGACCCAAGCATGCGAGCTGGAGCAGGTCCACTTACAGAGGATGGGACAGCACAGAAACCCACAGACAGGATAGCATGCCTTACAGACAGCCACAGACAGGACAGCATGCCTTACAGACAACCACAGACAGGACAGCATGCCTTACAGACAACCACATACAGGACAGCATGCCTTACAGACAACCACAGACAGGACAGCATGCCTTACAGACAACCACATACAGGACAGCATGCCTTACAGACAACCACAGACAGGACAGCATGCCTTACAGACAACCACATACAGGACAGCATGCCTTACAGACAACCACAGACAGGACAGCATGCCTTACAGACAACCACATACAGGACAGCATGCCTTACAGACAACCACAGACAGCGAAGACAAGATGAGCACAGTGAGTACAGTGGTGATTATGTGCGACGTGAAGCACAGGGTGTTGTTAGTCGGGCTAAATGAGATGGTGTGTGTGTGTGTGTGTGTGTGTCTCGGAGTTCATGAACACACACACTCAAGAGGCGGCTGGCAAGCGTGAGTTTAGTGAAGACAGGTTTGGAATCCCAGTGAGGGGAGGAGAGAAGAGCCTCCCACAGGAGTGCCTAAAGAAACAGCTACACACACACACACACACACACACACACACACACACACACACACACAGTGGTTCAGCCACACCTGAAAGACAGCTGGGACCGCACCCTACAACGGACCCAATCTGGAGCGGCTCTATGTAATTGTACGGGCACCGCTTCAGCCTTCAGCCTGTGCTGCACTAGGGCTTTGCTGAGCTCACTGAGACACAGCTCAACAGCTGGAGCAGGACGCGAGCACTGCCTGAGCGACTGACTGATTTCTTTAGTTCTTTAGCTCTTTTTCAGTGTGGAATTAACTACCGGTGAAGGGTCTAAAAGCACTACAGTGCATCCTAATAACTGGGAAAGCATATTTCAGACGTGACTGTCAATTAGTGAGATTCATTTTTCTATTTGTGGAATTAGCTGCTGGTGAGGAGACTGAAGGGTTCTATCCAAATAACTGGCCAAGCGTACTGGAGAGGTGGGCTCATTTAGCTGTCAAACAGGTGTGAGTGGACATGAATTCAAATGACCAAGTGCCAGTGTGAGAGAGACAGAGAGAAGGGAGAGAAGAGAGAGAGAGAGAGAGAGCGAAGAGAAGAGAGAAAGAGAAGATAGGAGAGAGAGAGGGGAGAAAGAAAGAAGAGAGGAGGGAAAGAGGAAAGAGAGAAGAGATGAGAAAGAGGAGAGGAGAGAGAGAAGAGAGAGAGAGAAAGGGGAGAAAGAAAGAAGAGAGGAGGGAGAGAGGAAAGAGAGAAGAGATGAGAAAGAGGAGAGGGAGAGAGAAGAGAGAGAGAGACAGAGGAGAGAGAGAAGAGAGAGAAGAGAGCTGGACTATGTGAAATTCAAATGGACGAGTGTGAGATGGAGCTGGACAAGGTGAAAAGTGCATTAGCGCTGAAATGAAATAAAGGTGTGTGACCCCCCCCCCCCACTGCCCCTGCCCCCACAGCCATTGGTCACAGAGCCACCCCTTGCCTCGTCCCCTCCCCAGATGACCGGACACACACACAGAGAGAGAGAGGGACGGCGTACCCGACGAGGAGTCGGAGGATTTTAGAGCAAAAGACCAACCATCAGGGGTCATAGACGCACAGTGAGGAAGACGCAGCTCCACGGGCTTCAGGAACTTCAGGCCGTGAGGACCGCACATCACCAGGGGGCTCAGCAGGGTTTCACCTGGACACACACACACACACAGACACACACACACACAAAACATGTTAGCCAAATATACGACTACAGATACACACACACACACACTTCAGGCCGTGAGGACCGCACAGCAGGGTTTCACCTGGACACACGCACACACACACACACACACACACACACACACACACACACACACACACACAAAACACATTAACACACACACTTCAGGCTGTGATCACCTGGATAACACACACACACACTATACACACACACAGGCCATGAACATTGCTCATCACCAGACTTGACACGTGCCCACACACACACACACATACACACACACACACACACACAGACACGCACACCCTCTCCTCACCTTTCTCCTTGTCGAGCGGGGGCAGGATGCTGTTGTCGCGGCACACCTTGAAGTAGATCTCCTGCTCGACGCCGTCGGGGATGGCCCCCTGCGGGATGATGATGCTCACGCCCGTCTCGATGGAGCTCAGCACGCCGCCGTTGGCGTTGAAGATGCCCCTCGCCGTGGCAACCACCGTGGTGCTCGTCATCGTCCTCGTCGTCATCCAGCGCACTCGGGCTGAAGGAGGGGAAGAGCGATAGACAGAACAAGAGTTCCCAAAAAGGAGAGAGAGAGAGAGAGAGAGAGAGAGAGAGACAGAGACAGACAAACAAGACACGAAAAAAGCAAGAAACATAAAAACATAAAAATGTTACAAATGCTCTATTAAAATGTGGACCTCTGTTCATTAGATTACATTAGATTAGATTCAACTTTATTGTCATTTAGCAGAGTACAGGCACAGAGCCAGTGAAATGCAGTTGACATCCAACCAGAAGTGCAAAGAAGCATTAAATAAGTGCAGGTTGAATACAGTACTGTACTGTAGTTCATGGACTGTAGTTATAGATTACAACTGGCTAGGAAGAGTGACCGCATAAATGCACTGGGCCTAAATGACCAGGTAGGGATTCTAACATCAGTCCTGTATTCAAGGTCAGACTGCAAGTGCTGACATATATTGTTTTTTAATCACTGATACTTCCTCAAATGTTTACTCCTCTACTCCGAGCCAAACGACAAGAACCATGAGGCTTTGGAACCGCTTTAGAACCCATCAGATACACATATCATATTTAGAGCTGAAGGGTTCTTCCTATTTCATATTGGACCAGTCACAACATGTTCTAGAACATGTGCAAGTAGTCCAGAATACTACTGGTAGAGTGTGTGGTGGTCAGTGCTGTCCTCTCACCTGACGGGGATGGCTTTGGGCACGGCGTTGATGTTGTTGTGCGGGTACTTGCGGTGGTCCATGGTGCGGGTGAAGGTGTCCACGCCGCTGTCGTGGTCGGGGGGCTGGGGGGAGCCGTGCGGCTTGGCCACGTTGTTGACCGGGCTCTTCCCCCCCACGCTGCCCTCTCCCTTGCCCTGCGTGCTGTCGTTGGGCAACAGGTTGTGGTTGAACTTGGGGCCTGTCGAACTTGCGCTCGAAGGGACGCGCCGACGTGGTGTACGGCTTGGGCACGTAGCGGTTGTAGCCGGTGGGCGTCTTGGGCGGCTCGGTGCCGTTGACCGGGGACTTTTCTGGAAAGCTCTTCTGGGGCAGGAAGTTGCCATGGACCGTGTCCTCCCGACCCGAGGGTTTGGATTGGGCGAGGCCAGCGGATCAGGGGGTGGACTCACTGCTGGTGTGTGTGTGTGTGTGTGTGTGTGTGGTGTGTGTGTGTGTGTGTGAGGAGGGAGAGAAAGAGAAAATATGAGTGTATGTGTAGAGAGA
>NC_055976.1:17740125-17747625 GCF_018492685.1 Alosa sapidissima
GTGGAGGGGGGTTCCGGGGTGGCGGTCGCGATGGCAGCGCTTGGAGAGTGTCGAGCTGCAGGGGGCGCTGTCTGGGCCAGCGGCTCCACCACCGGCACAGGGGCCGCGGCAGCAGCCGGCTCTGCTGTCTGTGGACGGGTCAAAGACGTTTAAAACACACAACTTGGCACACACACACAGACACACACAGACACACATACTGTACACACACAGATAAACACACACACGGAACCTGCACAAGTCCTACACCCTTAAACCATTGAAAACACTTTCGATGACACACACACACTCCTGTTATGTTGTGAAAGTCTACAGCACAGGATGAAACATTCACCTAAACCTCACCCAACACACACGCGTCATGTGCCATGCTACATTCACAACAATTCATTAAGGCCCTTACACACATGTAGAGGACATACCAGACACCAAACCATATAGAATGGACATCTGTGCTCTCTGGCCAACACACAGCATACACACCGCCACTGAGCGTACCACTTTATCCAAGAGCGTTACTTCAGAGTTTTCTTCAGCTTATGTATCTTCAATACAGTATATAATTACACAACAGAGTAGCTTCACACACACTTAAGACACGCACACCAAACCTCACACGCTTGGCACTGTCACAACACCAGATACACACCAGACACTAAGCTGCTGTTTGAGATGGTCACACTTACACAGCAGCAAGATAAACACGCTAAATTAACATCTATAAACGCAGTATTCTGCAATATATAGAACATGCATTCTATTCAAGCTCTTTCTTGTTTTCCTCTAATAGCAGTTCTTCTACGTTGTAAAGACTTACAGCGGGACAAGAATTTCAGTTGATTATATAGTTTGCTTGGTCTTTAATATAATAGGTTACATACAACCTTTCTTATATTTAATGATATTTCTTAATCCAGCACATCAGAAGACTTGTATATATCATGTTGGTCCAGTGAACCCGATAAATACTATTACAGCAGTACGATTTTACACGGATATTAACCATCATGCACGGTGATACGTTCTGGTACAACTTCAGTTGGAATCAAAACAACAACAACAGCTAACACAGACCACACACAGCGATAGACCTGATGCACATCTGGCCCAGACCTGGCCCTGATACCTACCAAAAACAGCCCAAAACCGGTCCAAAACCAGGCCAAAACCGGTCTAAACCAGGTCCAACACCAGGCTCAAACCAGTCTAAAACCAGGCCAAAATCAGGCCAAAACCGGTCCAAAACCAGTCCAAAACCAGGCCAAAACCAGTCTAAAACCAGGCAAAAATCAGCCCCAAAAACCAGGTCAAATCCAGGCTACAGCCAGTCTTAAGTCAGGCTAAATGCAGTCCAAATGTAGGCCAGATCAGGGCCAGATGTACCTCAGTGAGTCCCGCTACAGGGTAGAGTTAGATCTCACACAGGCACTGGGAGGGATATTCATAGTAACATCGACATCATCGGGAGTAATTAACAACAGCAACCACCACACACCACAGCAGCAGTCATGGTTACTTAGGCATTCAGTTATGTAGCATAGAAGATCTCCTTTTTTTTGGCTTTGGATAGTATTACCTGCTTCTTCTTATTTAGCTTTCGAAAAAATAAACATTCATATACACGCACCACACACACACACACACATACATGCACGCACACACACACACACACAGTCACAACAACAATAAATACTTGGCAGAGATTATCATAGACATTTCAATATTGACTTTCCCATATAATATAATGTATAATCTAGAATAGACAATATAGAGGTATATAATATAATGCATAATCTAGAATAGACAATATAGAGGTATATAATATAATGCATAATCTAGAATAGACAATATAGAGGTATATCATAACTAGACGTGTGCTTTGTGAGCTCTCCTCATCCTTGCGCAATAAAGGGATAATAATACTGAGTACTGTTCTTCTCTTCTCTTAATAGCACCTCCATATGGTTTTGTTTGTTTGTTTGTTTGTTTATAGTTAGTACGGTCAATAGCACCTCCAGTGAGTTCACTCCAGGTTCAGTTACCTGCATCCAGTTTAACACCGTTACCTAAACAACTCCGATACCTACACCTGTCCTGACAGTAGAGCTTCCAGATTAGTAGAGTTAACTTATTCTTTTTTAGTTGGTCTGTTTTTTTTTTTTTTTGTTAGTTTGTTTTGTTTTGTTTTGTTTTGTTTTGTTTGTGTTTAGGCCCTGTCTCCTGTCAATAGCGCTTCCAGAACACCTTGCGGACGCACACGACCGCCTCCAGGCAGCAAGGCAGGCGGACGGCGCGCAGGAACGCTACCTGGGGAGCGGGGCCCTTGAAGCCGGCCGGCTCGATGCGGCCCAGCGACGCGGGTGGCGGCGGTCACAGGGTCTCCCACGGCGTGCGGGTAGGCGCCCGCGGCGGCGGCAGCGGCGGCCACGGCGGCGTATCCGGGCGGCGGCTGCTGCAGCACGGCCATGTCCTGCTGCACGGGCTCGGAGGAGCGGGTCAGCGCGTCGCCCGGCGGCGGCGGCGGTCCGGCCTCGTCGTTCAGCGTCTCGTCCAGCTCCTGGTCGGTGTAGGCGCCGCCCTCGGTGTCGGTGTCCTCGTAGTCGGACGTGTGGCGGCTGTCCGTGCTGTACATGCTGTACTCGCTGCCCGGCGCAGACAGGTACGACAGCCGGTCGTCATGGATATCCAGGTCGTCCTCAGGGGCGCCGTCCGCCTGAACAGGGGATAGAAAGAGAGAGAGAGAGAGAGAGAGAGAGAGAGAGAATAGCTAATTAGTTAAGTGAATGAAGAAGAAGCATATGGATATGGTATAGAATAGAGAGAGAGAGAGATGAAAGACGTAAGTCTTGTACTAGAACTGAGACGGGTATTAGAGCAGTTCAGTCTGTTGTAGAGTAATGAAGAGATGAAGGCCCTGTGGCAGCAAATACTAAATGAAGACAGCAGTCACTCACACACTCTCTCACACACACACACACACACACACACACACACACACACACACACACACACACACGGATATTAGCACATCTGATTAAAAATTGAAAGCAAAATCCAAAAGGATTTCACATAATGGATTTCAAATTAAACTGTAGCTGGAATGTGTGTGTTAGTGTGTGTACATGTAGAGAGAAACAGTCTGGCACACTGATAGACTGTGAAGGGCCAAGAATGTGAGAAATTGAAAGACTTAGTGTGAGAGACAGACTAGAAGAAAATATGTGTGTGTGTGTGTGTGTGTGTGTGTGTGTGTGTCTCACCTTGCCCTCTGAAACCCAGACAAGCTGGTTCTGTTGCTGTTGGATGGTGTCCTTCAGGGAACCGTACCATCCGTCATTCATGTTGTTCATGTTGATGGTTGCTGTAAACACACATACAAACACAGAGAGAGAGAGAGAGACAGAGAGCCAGAGAGAGAGAGAGAGAGAGAGGAGAGATGGAAAGAGAATGAATCTCACACAAGAGAGGGCACGGTCTTTGTAATCATAAACCCTTGGGGTCATATGGTTCCAGGAAATAGCAAGTGTCAAGTTTTGCTGCTCATTTAACATACACACACATGTGCAAATACACATACACACACACACACACAAACAGACACACACACACACACACACACAACACTGTCTTCTCTCTCAGTATCTTTCTTACACTCACTCACACACTCACTCACACACACACACACACACACACACTCACACACACACTCACACAAACTAACACACACGAAATCCAAACCTAAGAGCATGGTGGGTTTCCGGATCCCGATAACGCTGACTACCTCGCAGCTGAAAGTCACCTCTGGGAGATGGCTAATGCAGCCAGGGCCCATTACGGTGGCTCTTGAGGGACATTTACGGGGTGCGTGCTGGCCTAAAGTACCCCTGTCAGCGGGCAGAGGAGTTAACAAGGCCTCTAATTCAATCTGCAGCCCCATCAGGGCAGCCATTCAGATCAACAGCGCCATTAAAACAGACACTTACGCCCACACTATTCATTATTACTCAAGAGCTACCTACAGCATATGGTCCACTGGAGACAGCGCAATGTGTGTGGTGTGTGTGTGTGTATGTATGTGTGTGTGTGTGTGTGTGTGTGTGTGTGTGTGTTTCTGACTGTGTGTGTGTGTTTATGTGTGTGTGTGTGTGTGTGTGTGTGTGTGTGTGTGTGTGTGTGTATGTATGTGTGTTTATGTGTGTGTGTGTGTGTGTGTGTGTATGTGTGTTTATGTATGTATGTGTGTTTATGTATGTGTGTGTGTGTGTGTGTGTGTGTGTGTGTGTGTGTGTGTGTGTGTGTGTGTGTGTGTGCGCGCGCGTTTCTGACTGTGTGTGTGTGTGTGCATTGCGTATGCATATGTGCGTGGGACTATGTGTGTGAAAGTCCCATAACTCTGTCATGGTGTCCAGTGTAGCCCTGAGCTTACAGGCCTTACATACAGGCCTGAGGGTCTTCACCAGAGTCTGCGAGTCAGAGTCCTTCTCCAGCTGTCCGCATGTTTGACTCTGGCCCTGAGAACCATTCATGCAGAAGTGTGTGTGTGTGTGTGTGTGTGCGTGCGTGTGTGTGTGTGTGTGTGTTTCAGGTAGACCAGGCTGCGTTTCCATCTCTCCCTAAAGAAACGTCACGTGAGGGAATACCCTCCAACCACCCTCCTTCTACTCTACTACACACACACACTGGCACAGTCAATCAACCCTGCCAATCTCTCACATGCAGAAACACACACAGACACACACAGACACACACTGGCAAAGTATGTCAAGTATGTACTCCACTACATCACCATCTTTCTTTTCATTGTATCTCTCTCAGCAACAGCAACAACACACACACACACACACACACACACACACACACACACCACACACACACACACACACACCTGTGAACAGGTGGTGGTTGTTCTTCCTCAGCTTGAGGGCCCTCTCATAGAGCTTGCGTGCGCTCTTGCGTGACTCGGGACACAGGCGGCTCCTCATGTTCTTCACCCCCTGTTTGCTGTCGGGGTTGAGGAACACCACAATGGGGTACCACTGCGCGTAGTTCAGACGGTCCACTGCATTAGGGGTGATATCCAGCACTGCGTGTTTATCCTAAGGACGAGGGCACACACACACACACACACACACACACACACACACACACCGAGAAATATACACAAACACACAAACAAACAAACAAACACAGAGGAACAGCCACAAAAGATAAACACAGACTCAAACACACACACACACACACGCACACGCACACGCACACGCACACGCACACACACACAAAAACATAATGTTAATTAATACAGATACGGAGGACAGCTCTCTCCCATTACTTGGACATAATTACTTGCATATGTGTGTGTATGTGTGTGTGTGTGTGTGTGTGTGTGTGTGTGTGCTCCCTGCCGTGCCGTCTATGGCAGTGCCCTCTGTATCAACCTTTAATTCATTACTGACTTAATTGCAGTACAAATGAGAGGTGAACAGCATGAATAAACACAATCACAACAGAGGGCACGAGAGGTGGGCTGAAAAATAACGCTGTACCCACAACAACCTGCTGGGGGCAGTGGTGCGCTATGAGGAAACCAAGCCACTATAGGGGCCAGGGATTAGACTGCATACTTGAGTATGAAGAAGATGGGACTGTGTATATGCTACATTCTTATGTATGAAACATATTTGCACACCATGCATATGTGTGTGTGTGTGTGTGTGTGTGTGTGTGTGTGTGTGTGTGTGGGTCCTGTGTTTCTCACCCTGTCGATTATCTGTTTGATGGTGTGCAGGCGGATGATTCCGGAGCTGCGCTGGTCGGTGCCGGCGTCGCGGGGTTCGCTCTCTGCAGATGGCAGGTAAAGGTCATATTGAGTGTCTGAGCACGTGTCTACATTAACATTACCTGCTGAGATCAGGTGTCTGTGTCTGCTCTTCAAACACACACACACACACACACACATTATCTCTCTCTCTCTCTCTCTCTCTCTCTCTCTCTCTCTCTCTGACATACACACACACACACAAAAACAAATATACACACACACATTCTCTCTCTCACACATATAGCTCTCTCTCACACATACACACACACACACACACACACACACTCAGACACAAACACCACTCTTAACTCCGTATCTCTCTCACACACATGCATAATTAAAGGGGCGTTCTACCTTCAGGTCGGGATGTGGAAGTGTGTATGCATCTGTGTGTGTGTGTACGAGTAAGGATGGAAGTGTGTATATGCATCTGTGTTTGTGTGTGTACGGGTAAGGATGGAAGTGAAACATGCGGCTTCATTACAGGCTCAAAGCTCTTGAAAAAGTGTGTGTGTGTGTGTGTGTGTGTGTGTGTGTGTGTGTGTGTGTGTGTGTGTGTGTGGTGAGACTAAAATAACAATGCATTGCATGAATGGGGGGTTAAACAATTGTTTACACTGAAACTAGACTAAACTGTGCAGGGGTGACCTAATAAAGGATCATGGGAACTAGGTGAAGGGGAAACATGGCCGCCTGTCAATCATTCCCATCACCCTAGCAACTGGGGAGCCAATGAGGGCACACTGGAGAGGTTGTGATGGGCCAGGGCTGGGGATTAGGGGCATGGGGGGACTTTACATAACTAAGTCTACTCTTTGAAAAGAGCAACCTACGTCACAAATCAATGGCCGGAGTAGCACCTTCCCAGGGCAAACCTGGCTCAATTAATTCTAGTTGAAAATAGAGTATAAAACGTGTCTGTGTGTGTGCGTGTGTGTGTGTGTGTGTGTGTGTTTCTTTCTGCAACTGAAAGAGGCATAAGCATGGGTCGCAATGGGAATGTTTGATGTCCGACAGAGTGATTTCTGCCCGTTAAAAGCATACAGTAGCTCTCTACAGGGCTGACCCCATGTAGAACCCGCTTGGGCTTCACACGTTCCAGAAGGTTCCATTCAGAGAAAATAAAGTGCATGACCAGGCCATTAAAATAAACAAATGAATACAACTCAACACAAACAAAGAAAAGAAAGAGAGGTAGCCATAAAGCTATAAGGTAGACTCTAACAGGAGCTATGGATAGGCATATCAAGCTGATGCACTGACAAACGTACTTTCTGTGTCGTCTTGGTTCTGCGTTTCTGTAAAGGAAGTAAACCAGTGAGGCAATGTGTTCATATTAAACATGCCGTGTGGAGTTGTGTGTGTGTGTGTGTGTGTGTGTGTGTGTGTGTGTGTGTGTGTGTAGAGGTGTGTATGTGTATGTTTGTGTGTGAGGGGGTTTGGGTCAATTTACAGGCTGCATTTTAAGTGCACTTAGATAATTGGAAGTGGAGGCTCTGGGGTCGTCATGACAACTTAGAACCCCTTTAAAAGCCAGCACTAGGGAAACGTTTCCCTCGACAATCCTCAAGAGGCACGGATGAAGTCATCACACCAGCCCAGCAGTGTGTGTGTGTGTGTGTGTGTGTGTGTGTGTGTGTGTCTGTAAGAGTGAGAGGCAGAGAATTTTAGGTCAGATTTAA
>NC_055976.1:17757625-17760125 GCF_018492685.1 Alosa sapidissima
TGTGTGTGTAGTATGTGTGTGTGTGTGTCTGACCTGGCAGTGGGGGGATCTGCTTCTCGTCTCTGGACCCTGACGGCTCACTGGGCTGTGAGTGGAGCGTCTCCTCCGAGCCTTTGATGGGCGTGGACGCACCTGGCTTGGACGACATGCGGTCCTCATCGCTTCTCCTGTGGCTGTGCACACAAACACACACACACACACACACACACACACACACACACACACACACACACAGTTAGCATTTATATTATGAGTACATGTGTATGTGTGAGAGAGAGGGAGAGATAAGGGTAAATCAGGAGAGAGGGATAAATAAAGAGAACATGAAAAGAATGTGTGTGTGTGTGTGTGTGTGTGTGTGTGTGTGTGTGTGTGTGTGTGTGTGTGTGTGTGTGTGTGTGTGTGACTGTGTCTGCGTGTCTGTCAGTATATGAATGAGGAATGTGTCTATAGATTGCACTGTTTACCATCTATCACCACATTAAAACATTCAAATGAAACACAGGGGAGGGTCCAACAGACTATCAGCTGAACACCAACATGGACGAGAACACGAGCAGTAGTAGAGTCACACTGCATGATGGGAAAACAAGACTGGAGAACAGAACACGAGCAGAATAGAAAGCATGGGGACTGTGACACACACACACACACACACACACACACACACACACACACACACACACACACACACACACACACACACACACAGACACAGATACAGACACAGACACAGACACAGACACACACACACACACAGACACACACACAGACACACACACACACAGGTCATCTAGAGTGAGGGCATTGATTAGTCACTGCCTGTGAGTGTGAAGCCCCTCTTTCTCCTCTTTCTGTTTGTCCTTCACGTTATCTCACAAACACAAGGCCTGCTGTGTGGAAGTCACCTTCAGAGCACCGCTCCACCCATCCATCCTTCTCTCTCACTGCTCACTCTCTTTCTCTCAGCCTCTCTCTCTGTATGCGTGTGTGTGTGTGTGTGTGTGTGTGTGTGTGTGTGCTTCTATACCGTCAGGGTCATGGTCTGACATGCTGGTGGAGACTGGTGCCGTGTTACTGACAAGACGAGCAGCACAAACCAGGAAGCAGGAGGAGGTGGAGGAGGAGGAAGAGGAGGAGTAGGAGTAGGAGAAGGAGAAGGAGGAAGAGGAGGAAGAGTGTCCCCTGAGCACCATTACCAACAAGGGCTACATCACGCCACACCCTATATCCATTACTACACACCAGCAGCCAGGCGGTCAGACTGCTGACCATCACCTGTCCTGTCCTGCAGTGTTAAAGATGCTGGGCAAAAGAATCCAAATCCTAATCCTCATCTAGATGGACGTGTGGGAGGAATGAGATATGGTGACCCTCTTTTTTGTATGAAAATATGAAGTAAATCGGAACAGAAGCTTTTATGTTATGCAAGCATGCACGCACGCACAAACACACACACACACACACACACACACACACACACACACACACACACACACACACACACACACACACACACACACACAGAGATGGACCCGATTACAATCCCCCCGGCCACCAATCATGGCCTTATAAAAATGCCCATAGAGGAGACCAGGTGCTGGGCTGCAGATGGAGTGGCCTCCGTGATGAGGCCTCTGGGAGCGGACCGACAGGATGCATGGAAAATGACCAGCATTAATAACCTGCCTTAGACAAGCGCTGCATTTGCTAGATAACTTATCGCCACAGGTGCAGGGGCTGATGGGAAAGTCTCTATTCCCATCTGCAATTACTAGCAACAGCTAGAAGGACACTTGGAGAGCACAGATCTCCATCACGGCCAAATGCCGCATCTCACAATAGTGCTGAATACATTTGTGAAGACACCCTATGAATCGGATTTGCCTCAACATGCTAACATGTTCTTACTTCGCCACTTGGGCAGCCGTGGCTTACTGGTTAGCGCTTCGGACTTGTTGAGGGTTGCCGGTTTGAACCCTGACCAGTAGGAATGGCTAAAGTGCCCTTGAGCAAGGCACCAAACCCCTCACTGCTTACTTCAAACAAAACATGGCCCCCTCAGTGAAGGGAATGAGTGAAGGCGTTTGCGTTTGTCCAGTGAGTGTCCTGTGCGTGTTTCAGGGGGTTTGTTGATAGCTCTGTGTGAGCTCTAGGTCATAGAAGGCAAGGCGGACTGTGGTGTCGCCACTCTGCAAATGCGTGTCATTGTGGTGGAGAGCGCAGCAAGTCATCTCTGAGCTCATACAGGGCTGTGGACACACGGCTCAATGTATGTCTTTGTGCAGGGGGTGAGGAAACAAGTGTGTGTGTGGGGGGGGGGGGGGGGGGGGTAGAGAAAGAATGAGTGCAGGGGCAGACAGACAGAGGGAGGCAGTGAGGGAGGGTAGGAGAGAGGGATAGAAAGGAAAGAGAGAGAGAGAAAGAGAGAAAGAGAGAGAGAGAGAGAGAGAGAGAGGGAGCAAGAGAGAGAGAGAGGGAGAGAGAGAATGTGAGGGAG
>NC_055976.1:17770125-17772625 GCF_018492685.1 Alosa sapidissima
CAAATGAGAAGACAGTACTACAGAACTGTGACTAGTCAATGTCTTAGGCGTGTACACTGCTGTTTTCACATACAGTACATAACACAACAGACACACACACCCACACACCCACAAGCTACACTATCTGTTTCCGTCCCACCTTCGTTCTTGCGGGACTTGACGAGGGTGACCTTGGCGGGACGTGGCTGGGCGATGTTGGAGGCCACTGAGCGCGGCGAGGCGCTCCTGTCCCGCGACGTGGCCCGTTCTCTCCGTTCGCCGCGGCGTGCCGTCCCCGAGCCTCCGCTGGCTCCAGCTGACGGGTACGCCCCCGGGCCGCTGTACTCTTCCTCGTCGCTCTCCTCGTCCTCTCGCTCCGACATCGTCTCGCGGTCGCCCGGCCGAGCCACCGGGATCTGGACCTTCCGCTTGCGCCGGATCGTCTGTAGAGGAGAGGACAGGAGAGGAGGAGGAGAGGAGAGAGGAGGAGGAGAGGAGAGAAGAATGGGAGGAGGAGGAGGAGAGAAAGAGAAACAGTGAAAGAAAAGAACAAGAAAAGAAGCAAAAAAGAGGAAGATATTCACTTTTTGACATTCAATTCAAGACATTAACATCATTGCTGTTGTTTCCAATTATTTCTCATTAATTCTCAAACTCCAACTCTCATTATCGGTGTTTGTTTGTTTGTGTACATCCTGCTCTGGCAGCACAGGCCATGACCGGTCATGCTCATGAAGCTGCTGAACTTGAACTTGAGAGAGACAACTGGACAAGACGGCCCCTTCAGTCTCTGATTCGCTCGTGAGCTGCGAGTGTGAGGCTGACCACATGTGTGAGCAAGTGCCTGAGTAGGAGGGTGTGTGAGTTCACACACACACACGTTTGAGTGAACGTCAGCTTGATCATCTGTGTGTGTGTGTGTGTGGCTGAATGTGTGTGTGGAGGTTGGAACATGAGAAGGGAGAGATAACAAGACTTGTGGAATTCATTCAGCATGAATGTGTGTACTGTGTGTGTGTGTGTGTGTGTGTGTGTGTGTGTGTGTGTGTGTGTGTGTGTGTGTGTGTGGGGGAATGAGATGGCAAGCAGGTTCCATTCTCTGCATTCCTTTGTGCCAACTCAAGGTCAATAGTGACCTTTGAACCTAACAACTCTTTATATGCCGGTACTTAAGTAATGTGAACTGTTACAAACAAGGCATTTCGTCAGGTCAAGGTGTGTGTGTGTGTGTGTGTGTGTGTGTGTGTGTGTGTGTGTGTTCTAACTTACTATTTTGGCATTTTTGCCGCTTTTCCTTAACTGCTGCACAGCATAGGCATGTTCCACATTGTCCATGGAGACAGCGTTGACCATCACCACTCTATCATTTTCCCTACAAGACAAAACACACACACACACACACACACACAAAACACACACACACACACACACACACACACACACACACACACACACACACACACACACACACACACACACACACGCACACACAATCACACATGCGCACACACACACACACGCACACACAATCACACATTCTCAGAAACTGTATATAGATGGACATACAGTAAACAAATATCGGCAAAACGGAAAGAGACTAACACACAGACACACACACACTTACACACGCACGCACGCACGCACACACACACACACACACTTACTGTAAGAGCCCCTCCGCTGGCCCTCCTGTCAGCACATCTGAGATGACGATGGACGTCTCCCCACTCTGGAAGTGGGGGTTGTCCCGCCCCCCAGAAATAGCGATTCCGAACCCGAAGCCCGGTGCCTGTATGAATAACACGCACACACACACACACACACACACACACACACACACACACACACACACACACACACACACACACACACACACACACACACAGAGGAGGGAAGACAGTCATTAACTCTTGCTCCCCGACTAACACTAAAAACAAAAGGCTATTGAGTGAGTCTCTAAAAGGGTCAGGAAATGACTGTAGGTTTGTGTATACATACATGCATACATGGTTGCGTATGTGTGTGTGTGTGTGTGTGTGTGTGTATGTTCGTGTGGGTGTGTGTAAATTTACACACATACAAATGAATGTATAGTTTTGTGGTAGTTTACTGCAGGGGGAGTGGTACATAGTCTATACTGTATGTGGCCACTTTTCTGTATTTCCAATGCAAATAAATGTGTGTGGTGTGTGTGCGCGTCTGCATGTGCGTGTGGCATATGTATGTGTGTGTGTGTGTGTGTGTGTGTGTGTGTGTGTGTGTGTGTGTGTGTGTGTGTGTGTGTGTGTGTGTGTGTGTCTGTGTGTGCGTGTGGGTGTGTGTAAATCTACACACATACAAATGAATGTATAGTTTTGTGGTAGTTTACTGCAGGGGGAGTGGTACATAGTCTATACTGTATGTGGCCACTTCTCTGTATTTCCAATGCAAATAAATTTGTGTGGTGTGTGTATGTGTCTGCATGTGCGTGTGGCATATGTATCTATGTGTGTGTGTGTACATGTGTTTGTGTGTGTGTACA
>NC_055976.1:17775125-17777625 GCF_018492685.1 Alosa sapidissima
AGAAGAGGTGGAGGTTGAATGGAAATCAGGGAGGGAAAGGTGATGAACAGATCTGACAGAGAGAGAGAGAGAGAGAGAGAGAGAGAGAGAGAGAGAGAGAGAGAGAGAGAGAGAGAGAGAGAGAGAGAGAGAGAGAGAGAGAGAGAGTAGTGCGGGGATCAAGTCAAAGGGAAAAGGAGAGTAGTGAGGGGATCAAGTCAAAGGGAAAGATGGGAGGGGAAGACTGGAGTGGAGAACATGGATGAAAAGGTGGTGTGATGAGATAAGGAAACAGAAGAGAAGAGAGAGTGAAGTCAAATAGGGAGAGATAGCAAGAAAAAGAATTGAGTGAGATTCTGTGTGAGTGTGTGTGTGTGTGTGTGTGTGTGTGTGTGTGTGTGTGTGTGTGTGTGTGTGTGTGTGTGTGTGTGTGTTTATGTGTGTGTGTTTGTGTGTGAATGTGTGTGTGTGTGTGTGTGTGTGTGTGTGTGTGTGTGTGTGTGTGTGTGTGTGTGTGTGTGTGTGTTTGTGTGTGAATGTGTGTGTTTGTGTGTGTGTGTGTGTGTGTGTGTGTGTGTGTGTGTGTGCCCACTTACCCTCTGAAGAGTGACTGTGTGCTGTTCCCATATCACTGTTTCCTCCATTGCACTCTGGAAACACAAGAGAGAGAGAGAGATCAGGACTCTCCTTCACAGAACACGAGAACCGTAAAAACACAGATTCCCAAACGGAACACTCCTAGCACATTGCTCAAGAATTCCACAACATTCTGGAATATCAAAGAGGCGCTTGTGACCTTTCTTCACACTCTTCGATGGAAAATAGAGCTTGTGTTTTAGAAGGCATTCAGAGCTGAACGTCTGTGTGTGTGTGCTTGTGTGTGTCTGTGGTGTGTGTGTGTGTGTGTGTGTGTGTGTGTGTGTGTGTGTGTGTGTGGAGGTGCGTGCAGGCCCTGAGGTGGCGTGGCACGGGTAGAGTGGCATCTCGGTGGCACCAGAGTGTCCTGCCAGAGGGCAGCTCTCTGCCCGAATGCCAAGCCCTACCGTGACCGCGCCGCTGACTCAACGCTGGCGCACTACCAACCGGCACCAGTGACCCGACTGCCCAACCAGCAATCCGCCCGGCCGACGGCCTTGTGACCTGAAGTGGCCGGCACCCTAAACATAGCACTGCCCAACACAGTACACACACACACACACACACACACACACACAGAAAGAACAATTTACAAACAAAGTGCTGGCTGACACAGCGTGTCCCGGCACACCAGCTAAGCACTAACACATGGTCTGACTCAAGGACGACAGCACCACAGACCCAACGGACAACGAGCTGCATCCAAGATAGATTGGACCAGATGCGGACCACAGCAGCATACTGTCTGGACCCGACCAGAGATAATCACATGGTGCTCCGCTGGTCAGGCTGACTCACACTCCAGCGCATTTAATGAAACCCAACTAACCAGCATGCAGTGGGGCTAAAGTGCTGGCAACACTGCGTCACTGCAAAGTACATTTTGTGTGCACACATTCAGCAACCACCAGAGAAGCAGAGATACACAGTACATCAACACCCAAGCATCTACACATACACACTCACCCAAAAACACACACACTCACACACACACACACACACACACACACCACAGACACACTCACACACATGCATCCATCCACACACACACACACACACACACACCACAGACACACTCACACACAAACACACACACACTCACACACAAACAAACACACACACACACACACACACACACACACACACACACACAGGGTCTACTGACAGGATTAATTCTGTGTCCATCTCCTGAGCTCTTCTACACTCTGGACACAACAGGCCTATATATAACACAACTGCCTATATATAACAGATAGAATGAATAAATAAATAAGCCTCTACCTGTTTCTAAGTGCAGCAGTCTGACTATAGATTATAGAGGCATCAGAACAATCTGCGGATCTAGAGAGCCGTACATCTCTTGGGGATTAATGTGAGGAGCAGATTAACCCTGTGCATTTCCCCCCCTCATCCAAACCACTGCTTTCAATTCAGCAGGACAGGTCTATGAGGAACTCATCAATCTCTATTCCATGTGCCCGTCCAGTAAGTTTAGAGATCAGATCAGTGTCGGGTGGCTTAACACAGGTAGAGGAGCAGGGCTGCTGGAATATCGAGGTTATGGGGTCAACAGGTAGGATGTGAGGTCACCGATAACAACAATGGACATCACCAAGGGATCTGGTGTCTGCACCGTAATCCAGACTACGGGTCGTCACTCAGACAGGAAGGCTAGGTTCATTCAGGAGGATTGTAAATCCTCACTATTTCCCACTGATGGTAGGAAATAACTATTTTAGTGTTACACGATGCACTGATACAAGAAAAGTATCACGATACTAGATAAATTAAAAAGTTAGAATACCATCTTAGTATCAGGGGCGGTAGTAGTGTAGTGGTTAAAGAGCTGGGCTAGCGTGCAGCAGCCTGAAAAGTTGTGGGTGCA
>NC_055976.1:17805125-17807625 GCF_018492685.1 Alosa sapidissima
GTGTCTAAACTGCGACTCCCGTGGCTAGCCTGCAGTTTTTGGTCCTGGGATAGACGGAGATGTCGGGATGGTTTTGTTAATGCACAAGTTTACCACGCGCAATACTCCTCTCGGCTTGAAGATCTCACGGAGTCAACAGTGAACGTTCAAAACAAAACGCTCAAGCTGATACGTGTCGACTTTAGTTCACTGAGGATTTATGTGTGCCTTCAGTAGGAAAAAAGCCATAATGAAGGCATGATATCAAGCAGACATAGTAGCCATTTATGGTTTAAGGGTTAAGGTCAGCAGTCATTCTGTAATCTGCACTCAAATTTAATTTGTTAAAACCATTTAATAGATTGTTAACATTTAATGACTGGATATTTCTGGATAATTTATTATTAAAAGGCTCAGCATATACTGAGTGTAATAATTTGTTTATAAAAGCCAAATAAAGAGGCTCATTGTGCTTTCACATTTCGTTTCACATGTAGTGAAAACCATGTTGCATGGGGATCAGGGTGTTATTTGTTGCTTATTTGACCATCTAATTCTCATCTATAGTAAATTAAATTGAAACGCCAGTGTCACTGCCCTCCTTTTCCTCAACAAACCTCATTCACTACCTTCAAATGACATCAGGCAGCCCCAGAAAATGCGTACTCCATTTCGACTGTAACTTTGGGCTTTAGGTTGTGGTGACGACCATCGGCCGCAGAGGAAACCGCACAGCTCTCCGCTGTCTTGCAGACTGCTTCCTATGACTTTCCGGACCCCCACCCACAGGATGCCATGGAGCATAGAGCTCTGCTTCACATTGTTTAAAAGTAAACAACCAAGGCTTTGCCTCTCATCCCCCAAGTAAAAAAAAATGTATATACCCTGACTAGACACGAGTAAAGAAGCTGATCAGAGGACAGAGTCTGCACCTATCTTAGTCTAAACATGAACCTTCCCTGACAGAGCAGAGACAGCTCAATCTGCCCAATAGACCAGCCATCAATCCGTCACTGGGCAGCTGTAGTATGTTTCCCATAAACCGTGTGAGACAATGTGCTTCCATGTGAGCTGACTGTGTCGTCACCAGAGAGGATGTCACATTATGTGGTGGCCTCGGCTCCAAAAGCAGAGACGATAACGCGCATTAAAGGCTGATTGCCAAACTCATTTAAAGGGAGATCATATTTTCCTCAACTGTGGGAGGAATGGAGTAGACAGGAGAATGACAAAGGAAATGCTTCTCCTGCACTGTTTACGATGCAGTTATTCTGTCAACAACACCCACAAATTACAAGCGGCCATCAAATCAGATTTACAGATTGCAGTTTTCCAGGAAATGAGTCCAGGAGGGAGCACCTCCTCACACACAAGCACAGCGCCGTTAATCAAAATCACACCAGACAGAATTCGACAAGCCAGTGTCTCACTTCATCTTTCTGTAATAACCATAACCTTGAACATTAACTGACACACACACACACACACACACACACACACACACACAGAGAGAGAGAGAGAGACACATGGACAAACTTATCTTTCCAAGCAATTACATTTTATCAGTACACACTGTGCATTCCTCCCTCTCCTCCTCGTCCTATTCTCTGTCTGCTGCAGAGAGTCCACATTGATAATAAAGGAACATCACGTACAGATTTGGTCCTCCACCCTGGATCCCAGCATGCATCTGGGGGGGGGGGGGGGGGTTGGGCAGAGGGGAAGAGATGTGGGCCAGGGTGGTGGTCAGCAGGGTTAATTACCAACAGGCCTAATCCTGCTAAGCAAGCACACCAAGCTGGCTGCTTTCGGAGGAGGGGGGTGAATCGGGGGGGGGGGGGGGGGGGGGGAGGGGGGGGTGCAGCTGGGGGTCTCTCAACGGAGGAAGATCAAGCAGCACGGAGTTTATCATAAGCAGGTCAGACTTCAGAGGGGCACAGGGGCGTCCAGGTCTGGGGGCTCTTCCTGACCAACTGCTTTGGCTTTGAAAATTGAAGAAAAGCCACAGTATGGATGGGCTGAGTGTTTTGGGCTGAGTGTTTTAGAATGTCTGGATGGGGCAACAGGATCTTGGGTCATCTGGATGGGGCAACAATGTCTTATTGGGGCAGTCGTGGCCTACTGGTCGGGCTTGGAACCGAAGGGTTGCCGGTTCGATCCTCGACCAGTGGGAACGGCTGAAGTGCCCTTGAGCAAGGCACCTAACCCCTCACTGCTCCCCGAGCGCCGCCGTAGCAAGGCAGCTCACTGCTCCGTGTGCTTCAGTGTGCTTCACTTCACTGTGTGCTCTGTGTGTTCACTAATTCACAAATGGGATAAATGCAGAGACCAAATTCCTTGTATACGCAAGTATACTTGGCCGAGAAACCTGATTTACATTTTTTTTTATGGTGGGCTGCCAGTGTTTAAGGGACATCAGGTTGAGGTACTATAGGATATGTAGTCCATTTGATCGTTGTGAAATGGTGTCCAAACACACTCTAGACAGCAGCCATGCTGTTAAAACCGACTGACTGGAGGT
>NC_055976.1:17852625-17870125 GCF_018492685.1 Alosa sapidissima
AAAACTCTGTAGTGATGCATTAACGGCTAACCAATATAGATAACCAGTTAAAATATCTGTTTCTAGGGCTGTCACGGGAACAAAAAATGGCTCTCTTTCACAGAAAACAAAGTCATCTAATATTTCTTCAAAGGCAGCAACAGACAAGGAGGAATTGAGAGGAGGAAGACAGTGTGTGTGTGGGGGGGGGGGGGGGTGGTGGTCACTGAAGGAGACAGACAGGGTGTCTTTGGAGAGAAATGTCCTTGCTCCTGACGGGCCGTGTGATTGACACTTGAGCTCTGCTCTCTGGATGAAATGAGACGCAGAATGCTTCCTGCATCAACCCTGATCCCACACGCCCTCACACACACACACACACACACACACACACACACACACACACACAGCTCAGATGGCCATACATACACAAATACACCAAAAGCTTGTTCAAACGCAAACAAACACACACACACACACACACACACACTTCCCATGGCCTTTGAATGTCAATCCATCACTTTGTTCTCCTCTATATCTCTCTATTCATCACTCCATCTCTTTATCACTCTACCTAGCCTTCATTTCTATCCTCCTCTCCTCTCTCTTCTCTCATCGTGTTGCCATGCTCTCTCTCTCTCTCTCTCTCTCTCACACACACACACACACAGCTCAGATAGCCATACATACACAAATACACCAAACAAGTGTTCAAATGCAAACAAACCACTAAACAACCACAACACACACACACACACACACACACACACACACACACACACACACACACACACACACACACACACACACTTCCCCTGGCCTTTGAACGTCAATCCATCACTTTGTTCTCCTCTCTCTCTATATTCATCACTCCATCTCTTTATCACTCTACCTAGCCTTCATTTCTATCCTCATCTCCTCTCTATTCACACACACACACACACACACACACAAACACACACACAGACAAACACACACACACAGAGAAATACTCTCACTTCTACTCCATACACAGACCTGCACACATTCATATCTAGTGTTTGGCCAAGGTGATGAAATACCAGTGTAATATTTTCATGCAAACAGAAACAGAGAGGTTTCAATCTCCAGAGCAGTCCTGGAGCCTCAACAAAAGTTGCAGAACAAGGAAACTTTTAATTCATCATCATCGTCCATATGTTTGACAGCAAGTCAAATTCATGTTCCTTTTTTGGCGAAAAGCTTTGCTGAGTGTTTCACTCTTTCTCTCTCTCATCTCTCTCTCTCACACACACTCTTTCACTCACTCTCCCTCTCTCATCTCTCTCACACACTCTTTCACTCACTCTCCCTCTCTCATCTCTCTCACACACTCTTTCACTCACTCTCCCTCTCTCTCACTCTCTCTCTCTCATCTCTCTCTCTCACACACTCTTTCACTCACTCTCCCTCTGTCTCTCTATCTCTCTCTCTCTCTCTCTCTCTCTCTCTCTCTCTCTCTCTCTCTCTCTCTCTCTCTCTCTCTCTCTCTCACTATTTCACTCTCACACTCTCTCCCAATCTCCTCTAGCCTGGCCCCTCCCTAGTAGCTTGTTAGTCATGTCACTGAGATACTAGTCTGGCTTCTCTTACTGTAATGTGTTAACATTTCTCGGATGGTGGGCCAATCAGCAATGAGTGGAAATGATGTTAGTTTCGAAATTGAAAGTGGCCGTGGGAGACATAAGAAGCAATGCAGCAAATACATTGTTTCCTGACTGCCGATGCGGTTCATCATCGGTTCGTAAAGGTAGGAATCCCTGATCAATGTGATTGGGCCAATGACTTAAGTCAACGCAAAGTCTAAATTACTAAACATTTCCCAATGGAGTAGCCAGACTCTCTTCATGAAGTGAAAGACGTGGTTCTTGTCTTCCTCACTGTCGTTCCCTCTCTTTGGTCTCGTAAAAACCCCCCACAAACACTCAGTCCAATCACTATAAAGAGGCACTATGATCATAAAGCCAACAGTTCTAGTAGAGGCTGAAAGCCAGGAAAAACACCTCTCCCTCCCTCCTACCCTCCCTCCCTCCATCTCTCTATCCCTCCCCTGACTCTTCAGAAAGAGATTTTGGCTGTAAATTAACGCTCCAAAAATGGCTGCCTACCCTTTTGGTAGAGTGCCATTGTTAAATAGCGGATTTGGCTCCGACAGCACAAAGGAGACTGAGTTTTTAAAACCCAACTACATAGAGGTAGGGGCAGAGGTCGGGGAAGGTGACCAGCATTATGTGTGTGTGTGTGTGTGAGTGAGTGAGTGTGTGTGTGTGTGTGTGTGTGTGTGTGTGTGTGTGTGTGTGTGTGTGTGTGTGTGTGTGTGTGTGTGTGTGTGAGTGAGTGAGTGAGTGTGTGTGTGTGTGTGTGTGTGTGTGTGTGTGTGTGTGTGTGTGTGTGTGTGTGTGTGTGAGTGTGAGTGAGTGAGTGTGTGTGAGTGAGTGAGTGAGTGTGTGTGTGTGTGTGTGTGTATGTGTGTGTGTGTTTGTGTGAGCATAAACGTGTGTGTGTGTGTGTGTGTGTGTGTGTGTGTGTGTGTGTGTGTGTGTGTGTGTGTGTGTGTGTGTGTGTGTGTGCATGTGTATGCACAGCAGTGAGTGTGTCCCAGACTTATTAACATTGTTGCAGATGGCACACGGCCGGCGCAGCGCGAGAGGTCGGCCTTCACTAAGTGAGCTATTAGGGAGTGACGGGTGCCTCTGAGCCCTGACTGGTACACAAACACACACACACACACACACACACACACACACACACACACACACACACACACACACCAGAACAAACACAGAAATAAACTCAATCTGACAACCTGACTTTCACTTGACCCCCATCAACATTTCACACACACACACTGAACCCCATACCAAGAGAGAGCTCACAGGGCAAGAGCACATTCCATTATACTCCAACAATACAGCTTCCTGATGGTATAAATCATGTTGTACCATACACACACAAATGAACACAAACACATACACACACACACAAATGAACACCAGCACACACACACATGCACACACACACACACACACACACACACACACACACACACACACACACACACACACACACACACACACACACACACACACACACACACACAAGCACACGCACACACATGCACACACACACACACTCTAATGATGATGGTGGTGGTGAACTGCCCCTCTGACCTGCTTACAGTAGATGTGGAGCTGCAGGCCAATCAGAGCAAACCTCCTCTTCTTGGCCTTGAGTATTATATTATATATGTCCCTTTCTTTAACAGTCCCTCAGCCTCCTAACCCCACTCCTCACTCACACACACACACACACACACACACACACACACACACACACACACACACACACACACACACACACACACACACACATGATCTAAGACTCCCAGAGTGAGAGCACCACATCAAATCGTCTGGACGCATCCAGTTGAGCTGCACGAGGCGTCAAACAGAGCCGCTATGGAGACGGCAGAGAGCTGTGGCTGCCGCTGTTCCTAGGCAGCCGTCTCCATCAGAGACTGGAAGATCTGTCAGGTCATCAGGGTGGACATGAAAGAGAGATGACAACGACGACAACGGATAATATCAAATCTAACGGTTTTCCTGCTGTTCCTGTCACTGGTCAGCGTGATCCCCAGCTACGAGGTCATTTCCTCTCTGGACATTCTAAATGGAAATGTGTCACTGTGTTCATTCTCTTCCAGCTCCGCCCACTAATTTACGGCAACACGAATGAATCCAGTGCAGCGCTGCGTAAATGCAGGACAGAGAGAAGGACATGGGGATTATAATGACAGCTTCCTCATCATCATCCTCTTCCTCCTCCTCCTCATCTTCATACCAGTTCTCCAGCCATTTTTAACAGAGCCAGGGCCATTGGGACACAGACCAGGGAGAATGGCACTGAGGTTTCGGTACAGTGCAGTGGATTTCTGCTGGGTTACTACTGTGAGACTGGGTACATTAGGTGAAACTGGTGTGACATGAAGTGATGTTGAGCAAACAGTCACATGAACACAAACACCATCTGCTTGTAGAATGGCTTAATAGATCATGTGCACCCTATGATGCGATATTCTGTGATGTGATCAATGATTTAATAGACCATGTGTATCCTATGATGTGTAGAATGGCTTAATAGATCATGTGTACCCTATGATGCGATATCCTATGATGTGACCAAGGATTTAATAGATTATGTGTATCCTATGATGTGTAGAATGGTTTAATAGATCATGTGTACCCTATGATGTGTAGAATGGTTTAATAGATCATGTGTATCCTATGATGTGTAGAATGGTTTAATAGATCATGTGTATCCTATGATGTGTAGAATGGTTTAATACAGTGGTCCCCAAACCTTTTCTTCCGAGGGCCAGCTCAAAATGCCTGGCTCTAACAGAGGGCCAGAGAATCGGAGTATATCAGTAACCATAAATAGCTTAGTGCTGTGAACAATCTACCTTAGTTGAATATTCCATTACATTTGATCATAGGCTACTGTAATTTAATACCATTGCTAGCTGTGTTTATATTGCTATCATGCCATATCAGTGTAAAATGTACCTCAAATGAAATATTCAAAATGTGTGAACTCTGAACTCTGTGTCTTTGCATACACAGCTCAAATTGTGAACAAGCAATATCCTACAAATAATTTCTCAAACTATGAGAGTTTTATCAAGTGCTGGCAAAAACATCTGAAATGACCACTTTCACTCACCTGATGAGAACTTTGTGAATTGTGAATTTGTATGAACATTTGAACGAGTGGATACAAAATAGAAATAATTATCCCAGAAAGTCCCAGAAATATGACTTGAATAGAAGTTAGTTAGTTATTAGCAATTAATTGATAAACTTTTAGAATACTTTGAGCACTTTTTCGATGGCAAACGCGAAACAGCGCCAAAACAACCACCAGTGGACAAAAAGAGTATTACAAGTGTACTGTTAAGACTCGCTATAGAGAATGAATGGGGGAAATTACGGAGGTTATAGTTTGACGATGTCATACTCCCATGCGGGGCAGATGCTATATACCACGGACATGTTTTGGGGGGCCACCCAAAATGAGGTGGCGGGCCGTAGTTTGGGGACCACTGGTTTAATAGATCATGTGTATCCTATGATGTGTAGAATGGTTTAATAGATCATGTGTATCCTATGATAACAAATGGTTGCTGTAGTTACACATACCTCCATGCAAAATCTATTTTAAAAGCTTGTAGAATGGTGTGTGTACATTATTAGACAATATATGTGTGTGTGTGTGTGTGTGTGTGTGTGTGTATTACTAGACAGTGTGTGTGTGTGTGTGTGTGTTATTAGATGGTGTGTGTGTGTGTGTGTGTGTGTGTTACTAGACTGTGCGTGTGTGTGTGTGTGTGTGTGTGTGTGTGTGTGTGTGTGTGTTATTAGACGGTGTGTGTGTGTGTGTGTGTGTTATTAGACGGTGTGTGTGTGTGTGTGTGTGTGTGTTATTATTAGACGATGGCTAGTGTCACCTGGCTGACCGTTGGCTCATCCCGGGCCTCTACCCACCCCCGCGTTCGGCTCTCCGCCGCGCATCAATAATGGATTAAGTCCGCCGCAAGAACTGCAAGTCTGGCCGTTTCTAAATTTAGGCGCTAAACTCCCCTAAGAGCGTGGCGGCGGGGCTAGCGGTGGCAGCGGCAGTGGAGAGAGGGCCCGGCGCTGACAGCCTCCAGCTGCTGAGGGATGCTGGGTAATCAGAGTCCTCTCACGGGGTGCGCGTTGCCGCTAATGTTCCGTAATTACACGTCCGAGCGCAGAAAACACCCCGGCACCCTGACAGCGCTGCACAGCTAGACTACAGCACAGCAGCTCTCCAATCCGCTCGCTGGAAATCGCCTCTTTTCTTTGCAGCCCTAGTACTCCAGCACTCGTCTACGCCCTCGGCTTTCTTTCAGTCTCTCACTCTGTCACAATCTCTCTTTCACTCACTCTCTCTATTTCACTAATCCTCAATTAAATTCAATAGGTTTATTGGTATGGGCATTTGCGTAAAGAGAAATAGTTTTGCGACGTGGGACCTGCAAGCGCAATCGGTCAGAGAATTCTAAGCTCTTCACAAAACCCCTAATTTAGTTATTTTTATGGGCTCTTTATATTCAGTATTACATAAATAAGGAGATTCTGGTTAGACGGAATGTAGATCTGATGATTGAAAAAAAAATAAACACAGGCCAAACTGAATTAGGATGTTTATCTTTTATTTGCACATCTATTCAGGGCAAGACAATAGATTTTGTGTCTGTATATGCACCCTCAGTGTATGATGCCTTCTTTTTTCCTTGGCTGACAAATGAAATTTTAGGATTTTCAGAATATGAGTGGATTGTTGCAGGGGATATGAATGCGGTTCTTGACACAAGCATTGCTAGATCATCAAAGTTGTCATCTCCCGCGCATGTTGATGCATGGCGATCACATAACCTAGGTGTTAGGGATTATACATTTTTCTCCTCAAGCCACAAAACCTTTTCCAGAATTGATATTTTACTCTCACATACCCTTAATACATCAGTAGATTTTTGTTCCATTCTCCCAATGATAATATCAGATCATAATCCAGTAGGGCAGTAACAATTTTTGTCACTTACAGCAAACTTCACCTCACCATCCGCAAGCTGCATGTGTCCTGAATACACTGTAAAAAAAGGGATCTCTGTGGACAGCCCAGGCTCCAAAAACAGCCACAAAACAACTTGGGCAAACCTTGCCCATAAAAACATAACAAACTGTTCCAGCAAATCACCGACGAGATGCACGTTTAGGGGAGTTTCAATTGCACGGGATGGAGGGGGAGGAAGTAGCGAGCTTTTTGTTTTGTTTGAAAATCAACAGAAGTGACGTTACCCAGCATCGCTTAGAGCACCTTTAAGTCGGAGTTCGGCAGAAATATTATTTTCATGGAAGTAGGCCTAGTAAATTACTTGCGCTTAAACTGAAACAGTGTGAAAAATATTATTTTATAAATTCTACCAGGTCATACAAGAAAGGGCTAGTTTTTGATCCAGAGGAAATTAATCACATATTTAAATAATTTTATCAGGATATTTATAATTCTTCTAGCACTTTTGAATTGGAGGATTGTAGTCAGTTTTTGGTGAACTAGACCTGCCTAGTCTAAGCCAAGCAGAACCTGGAGATTTAGGGAATCCTATTTCTTTAGAAGAATTGCATGTAGCTATGAGAAATATGGCAAAAGGGAAAACACCTGGACCAGACGGCATTCCTGCAGAATTGCTGTTACAATTTTGGGACAGCCTGGGTCCAGTGTTATTAGAGGCTTTGCATGCGGCAGTTGATCAAGGTTTTTTTCACCATCATATGAATACTGCATTGATTTCTTTGCTGCCTAAGAAAGGTAAAGATCCTACTGAATGTGCTAACTATAGACCTATTTCCTTGATTAATTCTGACATTAAATTGTATTCCAAAGTACTTGCTTCTAGACTTGAAAATGGTATAGGAAAGGTAATCCATTCTGATCAAGTGGGATTTATGAGGGGACGATTAGCAGCTGACAATGTAAGCCATTTGCTACATATTATACATGAGTCTCAGCAGGTAGACTCCCCTTGTGCGGCCTTGTCATTAGATGCTGAAAAAGCATTTGATAGGATTGAGAGGAAATATTTGTGGCCAGCTTTGGGCAAATTTGGTTCAGGACCGAATTCTATTAATATGATAAAAGTTTTGAACAGAAATCTTTCTGCTGTATTGAAATGTATGCTATTGTTATGGTTATGGTTATGGTTATGGATTTGGCAGAGGCCTTTGTCCAAAGTGACACATAAATACAAAACAACATAATAATATTTAAAATTAAACAGGGAACAGACCAGGCGTGCTCCAGCATTCTGAATCAGCTGTAATGATCTTATTACACAAGCGGGTAAGCCAGCTAATAGTGAATTACAATAGTCCAGTTTAGAGATGACCATGGTCTGAACAAGAAGTTGTGTGAAATCTTGTGTCAGATAAGGTCTGATCTTCCTAATGTTGTAAAGCATAAACCGATATGATTTTGCAATAGAAGCTACATGCTCAGAGAAGTTAAGTCGGTCATCAATTACAACGCCCAAGTTACGTGCCAATCTAGTTGGGGGCAGTGAAGTTGAGTCAAGCTGGATGTTAATCTGTTAGGGAATAGCTGTTTTAGCTGGAAACACCAAAAACTCGGTTTTTGAGAGATTAAGCTGAAGGTGCCGATCTTTCATCCAGTCTGAAATATCCTTAAGGCAGAAATCCGGTGGTGTAAATAGAGAAAAGCAAGGGTCCTAATACTGATCCCTGAGGCACACCTGTGGTGAGGTCATGAGACTTAGATACCTGTCCCTGCCAAGACACGTTGAAAGAACGCCTTTTAAGGTAAGATTCAAACTATTGTGATATTGAGCATGACACTGTATTGCTTTGTTTGATAATAAAAAACAGTGAATTAAAAACAAAACAAAAAAACAATAAAAGAAATGGTTTTGCAAAATGAACTCTTTAACTCTCTCTCTGTTTCTCTAAAAGTCTCTAAAGGTCACTCTTGCTGTCTAGATATCTCAGAGTCTCAGTGTCTCCTTGCCTTTGCCTGGGCTCATGAACAATTGGGGTGATAGTAAAATGTTTAATAATATGACATGAACCATAGGTCATACATTGGGAGAGTGTTTGTGGCATTGATTGCCTCTGTACATGGATAAAGTCTAGGGAATACAATCTCAACAGACAGTTGTTTTACAGATTTACAGAGAGTGAGAGATAGAAAGGATGTGTGTGTGTGTGTGTGTGTGTGTGTGTGTGTGTGTGTGTGTGTGTGTGTGTGTGTGTGTGTGTGTGTGTGTGTGTGTGTGTGGAGTCCTGTTCCAGCACCATCAAACTACAGCATTACAGAGTGCATTAGTATTAGCTTGGGGTTGGCGTGCTCTCTCTCTCCCTAAACCGGTACCAGAAGCATCTCCCTGCTGAAACATGCACTCACGCACGCACACACACACGCACACACACACACACACATTCACACACACACACATCTCATGCATACACACACGTGGATGCACATACCAACACAGGCTCTCAGTCACACAACAAACACCTCTCCACACACATACACAAACACACACACACACACACACACACATGCACACACACATGCACACACACTTCCGCTCAAAGTGAAGCTACACACTCCACTGTTCTGTCCACTCACTGTGCTTTCTCAGGGTTATCATGGGGTTTAGGGCTTGTAGCAAGCAGCTTACACATTTAATTTGTCAGATTACTCTCTCCCATTTGTGTGTGTGTGTGTGTGTGTGTGTGTGTGTGTGTGTGTGTGTGTGTGTGTGTGTGTGTGTGTGTGTGTGTGTGTGTGTGTGAGTGTGTGTGTGTTTGTGTATGTTTGTGTCAGTCATTTGTAAATTTGTGCACTATGTCTAAGTGAACTTGTGTATGGGTGTGTGTGTGTGTGCATTTGTATATTATAGCTATCCTGTTGAAAATAAAAGACACTCAGTAAGCGACATATGGAATGTTTGTAAATTCTAACAATCTCTGCGGCGTGGATAGCTTTGCATAACTTATGGTAGAACGGGTGGTGGCAACAGTCTGCAATGCTCTCCCTCTCTCTGTCTTTTTCAGTATCTCTCTTTCTATCTCTCCCTCTCTCCCACCAACCCTCACTCTCCCTCTATCTCTTTCCCCACCCTCTCTTTCTCTCCCAAATACTCTATCTTTCCCTCCCCCTCCCCCTTGTTCCCTGTCTCTTTCACAACCACTCTTCTCACCCTATCACTCTATCTCTCTATCCCCTGCCCTTGCTCACCTCCCAAACACATTTGGTCCAAAGACAGCATGTACTCCTCTTATCCCCCTAAAACAAATAGCATTGATGGAGAATTAGCCACAAATAGTGAGCGGCAGCAAAAAACTAAAGCGAAAACTTTCATCTAAAAACGAGGGCTAAATGAGAGATTAGTGGACTCCATCAGGCCAGCCGACTAAATTTATCTGAGTGAAAGCACAGACTAACATCATATGATTACTAGAGCAACAGCCCCGTGGTGAAACAGAAACCCTTAATTCTTCAGGCATTTTCAAGGGACGGCTAAGCTAAGCAGATTTGTGTGCACGGATGGTTTCATTGATAATTCAAGAGGAGGGTACCACACACAAAACAAAACAGAAAAGACAGTAAGCCTCTCCTAATACACATTAAGAGATGTTATATGATATCATGTAAAAACGTAAAGGAATAATGGCTACAGATATATATATATATTTTTATTGGATTGTAAAGATTTCCGGCGTAGTATACCCCTGGAAGATAATAACATACCAGTACTGAATCACACACAGTCATTGTGTCAATGTACAGTCATTTTAATGCAGGAAATAAAGTTGAAATGCCAGGAATTAGTATTTACCGTGTGGGGTTGTAAAATGGGGATGGTAAAGTTAAGCTTTATTGGCCCTTGTTATGTGGTGAGTGTGTGTGTGTGTGTGTGTGTGTGTGTGTGTGTGTGTGTGTGTGTGTGTGTGTGTGTGTGTGTGTGTGTGTGTGTATGTTTGATGGGTAGTCTCTGGTATTTAGCGCACACGGCTGGTGTATCATGTGTTCAGGACGAGGACCCCCGGGGCTGGAATTAAACCCATTACAAGTTACTACTCTGGGCAGTTAGAGTTTTATTGAGTCTCTCTCTCTCTCTCTCTCTCTCTGTGTGTGTGTGTGTGCGTGTGTGTGTGTGTGTGTCTGAAAGAGACTATGCTCAGATATTGGACTCAAAATCATTTTCAAATAAGCAGTATGCAAAGCTCATAGAACAGTTCATGTTATTTTTCCTGTGTGTGTGTGTGTATGTGTGTGTGTGTGTGTGTGTGTGTGTGTGTGTGTGTTTGTGTGTGTGTGTGTGTGTGTGTGTGTGTTACAATGAACGGTTAAAGTAGAGAGGCTGATAGGCACTGCTATGATAGAGTGTCATGTCTAGTAGAAATAGAGGGCCATCTGTTTGGGCTATGTGTGTGTGTGTGTGTGTGTGTGTGTGTGTGTGTGTTTGCTTGTGCATGCACGTGCAGAACAGGTGTGTGTGTGTGTGTGTGTGTGTGTGTGTGTGTGTGTGTGTGTGTGTGTGTGTGTGTGTGTGTGTGGATGTCTGTCAGATCTAACAACCTGGCACAGACATGGAGGCGAGGCGAGTGTGTATGTGTGTGGGTGCCTCTGTCTTTGTCAGTGCATGTGTGTGTGTATGAACATTGTGTGTATGTGTGTGTGTGTGTGTGTGTGTGTGTGTGTTGGCGGGCAGTGGAGGAAGAGGGATGTGTGTGTGTGAGTGTTTGTGTGTGTGTGGGGGGGGGAGCAGGTGGTTGGATAATGGGATGAGGGTCAGCGCCACGGCAACCGGAAGCTGTGTGTGTTGTGTGTGTGTGTGTGTGTGTGTGTGTGTGTGTGTGTGTGTGTGTGTGTGTGTGTGTGTGTGTCATGTTCCATTTGCGCGTGGGTGCGGGGACGGGTCTGAGGCTGGCAAGCTCTCAGCAGAACATTAACACCACCGAGAGAGACACCGCCGGCCCACACGTTTGATGGGTTCATTCGTGACAAAGTGCCCATTTCCCCGCGGGTAGACGAGACCTGTGTGTGTGTGTGTGTGTGTGTGTGTGTGTGTGTGTGTGTGTCGGTCTGTAACATTCCTCGGCCGAGACTCGCCCCGGACGCCGGTGGACGAGGGGCAGGAAATTAAGAGCAATGAAATGATGCGCAGTAGAAGGGCAAGTGGACGAGGGGCAGGAAATTAAGAGCAATGAAATGATGCGCAGTAGAAGGGCAAGTGGAGGCGCGTGAGTAATATCTGTCCAACACTAAGGAGGAGTGACCGGGCCCTCTCTCAATTCGTCTCCTCTCTCTCTCTCTCTCTCTCTCTCTCTCTCTCTCCTCTCTCTCTCTCTCTCTCTCTCTCTCTCTCTCTCTCCACATCTCTCCATTTCTTCTTTTCTCCTCATCTCTCTTTCTTCTTCCCTGTATGTCTTCCCTCTTTACTTACTATTTCTATTCTATGCTGTCTGGTTCTTTATCTTCATCTCTACAACTCTATAACTTTATTTACTGTATCTCCCTCACTTTCCCCTGCTCTCTCTCTCGCTTTCTTTCTCTCTCTCTCTCTCTCTCTCTCTCTCTTCATCACTCTGTTGGGACTGATGAGCAGAGTGGGGATCGCTACAGAGGGGGGCGGGTCAGCGCTCGGAATGTTCCACTAGACACAGCACTTCCTCCGCCAAAAACGTCCACTCAAACACTGCTGACTGACACTTTGTTGGCTTTTAACATATTGTCTGTTATCCATACACAAACATAAACACACACACACACACACACACACACACACACACACCATGAAAAACAAACATCCAGACAGATATTTTTACACTACTCCAGCATGTTGTTCTCTGTCTTCTCTAATCTATGGTAATCTCATATAGGGGTAAGATATCTTATGTGGTGTCCACAGATGGATGTGTGTGTGTATGTGTGTGTGTGTGTGTGTGTGTGTGTGTGTGTGTGTGTGTGTGTGTGTGTGTGTGTGTTACAGTTAACCCATTGACATAAAAGCTTTCTCATGTCAAGGCCTCATAGTGGTGCTATCTACTACACATGTATGTGTGCGCACACATTCACACACACACACACACACACACACACACACACACACACACACACACACACACACACACACACACACACACACACACACCAAAACCACCAGCACAGATTACTATGGCTTGAGTGACTTCACGACCTGTGTGGTGTGATGTGCATCCAATCTCAGCTGTCAACTCAGTCTCAGACCAGCTATCTCTCTAACTGGAGATCCATCACTGCTAACTCTCATCATTCACTTTCCTCTATCAAAACTTACATTCAAAGCCAACTGTGATCAACAGGTACGTTATATAAATTCGTACCTTTTCAATCAGGGCTAACAACAACACCAATGACAACAGAAAGACCTTTAGTTAGCATGGCACGGGGCCTAGCATTAGCAACCTAGCTCCTAGCAACCTACAGTAGGAGACCAGCAGCTATTGTGGAGATTGCAGGTGGAGAGGTTCATACTGAAAATGAAGTCCAGTGGTATTGATCATGTGGTCAGTCTGAGACCATGACATTGATCCATTAATGCAAATAATTATTTTGCCATTTGCATTTTTGTTAAACATTCAGGACACACAACACCTGATAGAGTAGATTTGCTTTTAAGTTAAGATGTTGATGTTTAAGATGACCACTTCTTATTGAAGATGCGTGTGTGTGTGTGTGTGTGTGTGTGTGTGTGTGTGTGTGCTATATATTAGAGCCAGCTGCAGAAGAGTATCCCTTAATACGTAATTTTGCAAGTGTGTGAATTAGTTTGTGTGTGAACTTTTGTGCATGTAGAAATGTTTGTATGAAAATACGCACACACAGCATATATAGCATATATATGTGTGTTGCACATAAGCATATATATGTGTGTTGTGTGTTTGAGTGCATGCATGCATGTATGTGTGTGGGTGTGTGGGTGTATGTGTGTTTGAGTAGATGCATGCATATGTGTGTGTGTGTGTGTGTGTGTGTGTGTGTGTATAAATGCAAGCATGTATTTGCGTGTGCATGTGTGTGCAGGCGCGCACACGCTTGTGTGTGTGTGTGTGTGTTCCTCAGTGATCAGACTCACATTGCAGTCGAGCAGGTCAATGCTGTCCAGGCTCTTGCTGCGGTGGATGCGTCCCTTGATGCGGCGCAGCGATGGCTTGTTGCTCTGGCTCAGCGAAAGCGTGGAGATGGCCGAGGACGGCACCAGAGTGGCGGCGCCCGCAGCACCGGACACACTCGCAATAGCGGGCCCTGTAGCCCCGGGGATGTCAGGAGGAACCCTGGAACACACACACATACACACACACACACACACACACACGCACGCACACACACAAGCAATAAAGAGAGAGGAGGGAAAGAACAACTGTGTGTTAGCATTAAAGAAAAGGGTTTTAAATACAGTCTTCCCTCGCCCAGACACACACACACACACACACACACACACACACACACACACACACAAACACACACACGCACACACAAACACACACAGGCCTACCAAAATAGCCCACCTGACTGGCTGTCAGTAAGGAGAGAGCGAAGAAGAAATACTAAAGAGAAGAGTGAAGAAGTCCAGACCAATATGTAGAGATTCTGGGGGCCAGTGTGGTGTGTGTGTGTGTGTGTGTGTTTATAAAGGGCACGTTCCCCTGCTGGTCAGGAGTGGCATTCCACGCAAGGGAAAATAATTGGGTTTAATGTCAGCTGGCAGCCAGAGGGCAGGACGTTAGGAACTGTCCATTTGTCTCTCTACAGGACAGTGCGTACACACACACACACACACACAAACAAACAAAATGACAAACACATTCTCCTCCATTACAGTATGGAATAATCTAACACAATATGTGTGTGTGTGTGTGTGAGAGAGAGAGAGATAGAGAGGGAGAAAGAAGAGTGAGAGGGAGAGACAGAGAGAGAGAGACTTTGACTTTTAAAATCCCTTTTATTGAACCATACTATGGATCAATTACTCAATCCCCATTAATACACACGGCAAAGCAGTGGTACAGAATGTTGTTTCACCATTTAAAAATCAGTCTTCCATCATCAGAAAAATTGATCAAGCCTTTACCCACACACCGTTTACGTCCAAACCAACTAAGGTTATTTGTAACGTGGAAGAAGGCATTTTCCACTCTGACCCTCGACTCCTCTAACCCTTTAAACATTTCCACCAAGTTCACAGATATCCCCTCCTCCCCCAATCGATTCCCTTTCCAAATGGTCAGCTTTGCTTGACCAATTAGAAAGTTCAGGCAGCCGCACAGATCTTTTTTGGCTTTGGAGTACTTGACCCCGCAAATGAAAAGTTCTTTCGAGAAGGTAAAGCCTAATCCTTGAAACACTGCCTCCAAAAGATGAAAAAAGGAAAACCAATTGTGAGCAGTCACAAAAACAGTGGAAAATTGTATCAGGGACATCACAAAACCTGCACATGGGGGAAACATCAGACCTCAGTTTTGCTACAAAGACCTTTGTGGCCATGGCACTGTGCAGGTGTGTGTGTGTGTGTGTGTGTGTGTGTGTGTGTGTGTGTGTGTGTGTGTGCAGGTGTGTGTGTGTGTGTGTGCAGGTGTGTGTGTGTGTGTGCAGGTGTGTGTGTGTGTGTGCAGGACCTTTGTGGCCATGGCACTGCGCAGCACACACCACTGAAGGTCACCAGATCTTTTAGGGATAGGACCCTTGTGCAGGACCCTCCATGAGGGTAGCAAGTTTTGATTACCCCCAAAGTGAGTCATCCACTTTGCATCACACCTGTCCCTGAGCACATTACCATGTGCACACTTAACAAGAGCATTGTACAGAAGTTTCTTGTCCGCTGTAACAAAATGCACATCTTGCATCCCCTTGAAGGAGAGCAGTCTCTCTGTAGGATCCGGTATTGGGCAGTTGGGAGTGAGGTACAAATCAGGAAACCGGGCATCAACTGGACCGCCCTCAAGCCAACGATCAACACAGTTTACAAGGCTTTGTGGAAAACTTTCCTTTAGATTCCTCAGTATATCTCTCACCACCCTTTCAGACCTACAGCCCAACATAGATGTGAGCTCAGGAACAGAGAACCAACGTCCAGCAGTGAAATTAAGCAGGTGTCCAAGTTTCGTTATTTTTGCTTGGCTAAACATGGATACAACGCTTGCAGACGTCACTCCTGCTTCTGACCAAAAAGGATTTGAAAACAATGGTTCATGGGAGAGAGAGAGAGAGAGAGAGAGAGGGAAGAGTTTAATTCTGACGAGATCACTGGCTTATGAGTCACTGGAGCCCCATCAGCCTCCCCAGCCGGTCCTCCACCCCCCCCCCCCCCCCCCCCCCCCCAAGTGACATCAGCTCCCAGTTCACACTCCATCTGCTCTGAGCTCATCTCATGATGAAAGGCACCCCTGAAAGCCCCCTCACTCCCCTAATCACAAGCTCACCTCATCAAAGATGGCCGACCTCGACACATTCATAGTGCCGTGGGCCTGGGGAACCGTTTTTGGAAGGAATCCGAATGTGGCGTGTGCCACCATGTTGCAGTAGGGATGGGGGAGGGGGATAGGAGTGCTCTGGTGACTCGCCCTCGCAGAACTACAACACTGCTAACAGCTAACCACTCTCCCTCTCAGTTTGGCAGCTCTTAGGCTCAACGCCTGATTACTTATTCAAGTAGTATCGCCGGGCATTACACTGCTGCTAAGCACTTTTGACCTGATTATGGGAGATGTGAACAGTATAGATTGCCAAAAGGGACCTTGGGGAATTGGCCAAGAACAGCACGCGTCATGAGAGAGATTTTTTTCAAATGGCTCCTTATTGTAGAGGGTCACTTCAGTAACCTTCAGATATATAGGGGGGAGAGGGGTGTGTGTGTGTGTGTGTGTGTGTGTGTGTGTGTGTGTGTGTGGATGATGGTGGTAGGGTGGTAGGGGGTGGTAGGGGGATGGTGGTAGGTGGTATGTGGTTATGAAAATTGATTCTGTGCTTAAACCAATGGCTCTGTAGGGAACTGATACTGAAGAAGAGCTCTTAAGCTGAGATATAACTTTCACTCAGATTCTCTCTTCCTTATTAGACCACAGAGTGAGCGAGGAGGTGGAGGAGGAGGAGGTGGAGGAGGAGGTGGGAAAGAGAGACTCTATAGACTAGAGGATGGAGGGATGCTTTACTCTCTCTTCTCTCTGCTCTTTCTTCACATTTCCTCTGCTATTCTCACGCCTTCTCAGTCAGTTCTCCTTTTGCACTCCATCTTTTCTCCTCCTTGTTTCCACTCCTCTGTTTTTATGGCTCCTTAAATCTGATGATCTGATCAAGCAGGAGGTCTTTACTGGATGCTTCTAATGGACCAGTAATACTGTACAGAGGTTTCCGTTAAACCTTTCTCCTCTCACTCTGTCCACTCTACTCCACTCCTCTATCCTCTCATCTCCTCCTCTCTTCTCCTCCTCTCTCTTCTCCACTCTCTCCAGCTCTCCTCTCCTCTCATCTCCTCCTCTCTTCTCCTCTTCTCTCTTCTCCACTCTCTCCAGCTCTCCTCTCCTCTCATCTTTTCCTCTCCTCTCCTCACCTCTGCCCTCTCCTCTGGGTCTCTCTCAGAGTGCCTTTGTGTCTGCGCGGTTAACATTTGAATTTGGTTATGATCAAATGATTCTTGAGGTCTTTCACTAAAGTGTGGGACAAATAGAGTGTGTTATAATCAAACCTCTGAGTGGTGAGAAGTGTGTGTTTATCGTTCGGCTTCAGTATGTCTTCATTTGACCTTGTTTGGGTTTCCTTTTTAGGTTTTACCTTTCTCCTCCTCTCCTCACTCCTCCATCCTCTCTATTCTTCTATCCTTCTATCTCTGCTCTCTCTGTCCTTTCCTCCTCGATTCTCT
>NC_055976.1:17880125-17885125 GCF_018492685.1 Alosa sapidissima
TGTGTGTGTGTTTTGTCTGTGGGTGTCTGTGTGGTGTGTGTGTGTGTGTGTGAGTGTGTGTGTGTGTCACTCTGATGAATGAGAGCCCTGCTCTTGCTGCAGATGGCGTCTGGACTCTGCAGGGGGCTTTGGAACACCGAGGGGACGACAAACACCACCGAGGCTGAATAAATGGCTGTTCCGCCGGCCGCCAGGCTCCCGCAGCCTGGGCTGCCCACAGCCATCTATATCACCCCCACCCAGCCGGCACGTCTGGAGCACCACGGGCACCGGACGCCGGACGCCACTGGAGCTGCCAGTGCATCTGGGTTAATCGATGGCTGACCGGGTCAGAGCTTTTTGTTTCTTCAGTCTTGTCGTCTACTCCTTTTACGTTTTATAAAGTTAATAGTAAAATCACCACATTCGATCTCGAAAGTCAGCTGTTGAACCATTTCACAAAACAAACAGACGGGGGCAAAATAACGGACAGAGGGCTTCTTATGGCATCTTATGACTTCGATGACCTTGCTTGTCATTGCAAGGTTGTCATTGCATATACTCAGGAATGGAAATTACACCAGCTGTAGCACCAGCTACCAGCCAGATGCTGGTCAAACATGGAAGTGGCTGGTAGATTTCAGATATAAAGTAATAATTTATTATTGAGTGGCTGGTGAATTTGACCAAAAAACCTGCCAGTGGCTGGTAGATGTACACATTTTCACGTTTTAATTTCCACCCCTGATTGCGCTAATATATCTCTGCTAACTTCTGGCTGCTGTCCACACACCTGTGGTGCTGAAAGTCATTGTGCGGAGATAAGTGTCCTGGCACTGGGTGCTAATCTGGAGTTAACGTCTCACAGTCCCATCTAGTCTCCTGTCGACGCCTTTATCCAAGTGGGGGAGATTACCACGCCAGCAACAGCAGATTAGAGAGATGCCGGCGAACGTATGTGTCATAGAAAGCAGCTCTCATCCGACTTCAAACACACAGATACACACACACACACACACACAGAGGAAATCTGCATCTCGATGAATGGGCAAGGAGCTCTTCATCTGGACACACACACACATACTTACACTAACACACTCACACTAACACACACACACACACACAAGACAGTTCTAGGTGCTAATGTAAATAGATTATGACGCTGGAAGAGATGTAGTTCAAGTAGATGATCTGAAAATCTGAAATGCAAAGTAACTAAAAGGCAGTTTTCCACACAACTTATAGCCTTTCCAGGCTTAAAGTAAAAGGATGCAGTGAAAGCTATTGTTTAGAACCCATTGGAGCCAAGTCAAGGACCAAGCAACTGTTACAAACATTACCCTTATATGGCTAGGGAACTTGGATAATATATGGAGAGTGTAGAAAGAGTTCCTCCAAGCCATAACTTCACAGCTGTTGTCCCCAGAAACACCACTCTGGAATGGTTCCTCTCATGGCAGGCAATACATTCTCTCTCAAGTTGTTGTTGGCTTTCAGGTCTTAGAAATACAGTGTGTGTGTGTCTGTCTGTCTGTGTGTATGTTGAGAGGGAGTAAAGGGAGAGGGGCAGGTTAGTGTGTGTGTGTGTGTGTGTGTGTGTGTGTGTGTGTGTGTGTGTGTGTGTGTGTGTGTCGAGAGGGAGTAGGGGAGGTTTTCGCCCTCCAGAGGCCTCTGTAGTCCCCGGGCACACAGGAAGTGATGCGTGTTGTTGTTTTGACCTGGACACAGGTGTCCACCCGAAGGAGGGTACAACGAGAGAAAGAGAGGAAGAGATAGATAGAGAGAAGAAGGGAGGGAGGGAGGGAGGGAGGGAGATTGTCCGCAGAGGCAACAGATTAGCCCATCTATGCGCTTACAGCCAGCAGGAGTCCTCACAAAGCAAAGAGCATTCATCACACACAAGTGGGAAACCTCAAGAGGGTCACATACACACACATACACACACACACACACACACACACACACACACACACACACACACACACACACACACACACTGATACATACACACACACACACACATATACACACACTGACACACATACACACACACAGTTTGGTTTGGTTGGTTATTCTCACCCTCTCTGACCTTGTGTGTGTGTGTGCATGTATGTATGTGTGTGTGTCGGGTGTCTATCCTTTGCATTAGGTGGGCCAGACAGCGGTGACAGATGGCCAGTCGGCTTAGACGTGGAGACCTGCATCGGACCTGACAGAGCACCACAACCCACTCACCCCTGATATGACCCCATGCTGTGACCCCATGCGCGCACACACACACACACACACACACACACCACACACACACAAACAGGCGCCTATAAGAAGTGACTTGTAGCTCCTCACAAACTGTGTGTGTGTGTGTGTGAGTGTGTGAGTGTGTGTGTGTGTGTGTGTGTGTGTGTGTGTGTGTGTGTGTGTGTATATGTATGTGTTATGTGATTTGAATCATACTTCTCAAGGTGGTTCATAATGTAACATTAACGTTACATTCTGTCCACACAGTGAAAACTGGGCTCCCCCCCCCTTAAAACCAGGCTTGGAGAGTCACCCCTTACTGTTGTCCTACAAGACCAAACGTGTCCACGCAGTGACCACTGTCAACATGCTTTCTGGGTTCAGGCTGAAGACATCATCCTTCTCAAGGTGGAGATAAATATCCTCAACCATCTGCCAACGTCCTCCAACGTCCATCTGACATGTCCATTCATAGCAGCTGTCATAAACTGCACATAAAGCATTCATGACTGTTTCATGAGACATGACTCAACATTCATACCAAACCTTTCATGAATGTGGAAGACAGAACGACGACAACTTGTCAAAATAAAAGTCCAACAATCGCAAAGCAGCATTGCCGTTTTTGTTCCAAACATCTTACCTGATCACGTCACATATGACTCAATGGGCTACTCCAGTGCCAAAAAGACAGAACATGGTCAAGCAAATCATTTTTTTATTTAATAAAAAATTATTTGTTTTATGATGTAACCTTTGCAGATAATTTCTCATCATTTGCTACTAGGAATGTCCATTGTCCAACCGTTCCAGGTTAACAAATAAGCGTCAGCTGAATGTAGGCTAGTTTAGGCTACCTCCCAGTGTTAAACTCAGTGATTACGAATACTTCACAACTTGTATAGTAAAGTGACATTCAATGTAGACTTCATAAGATATTCATGAAATATTTACAAAGGCTGAAGAGAAAAATGGCAATTCTCCTTTGCGACTTGTTGGACTTTTATTTTGACAAGTTGTCGTCATTCTGTCTTCCACATTCATGAAAGGTTTGTTATGAATGTTGAGTCATGTCTCATGAAACAGTCATGAATGCTTTATGTGCAGTTTATGACAGTTGCTATGAATGTGTTATGAACTCACCCATCAAGTAAAGTGTTACCGAATACGCTTTTGGCCAAAATGTCAATACTGTATTATGTATAATAATAATAATAAAAAAAAACAATAACAGGAAATTAAATGGATTAGTAGTTTTGGAGGTTAAGTCACGTTTTTTCAAATGACATCAGTGATGTCCAGGCCCCCACAGTTCCACTGTGAGTTTCCCAAAAGTTCAGGATAGCCCTTTAGGGACAAGATGAGCTTTGGTCGTAATGGGCTGACCTATGCAGAGTAGCTATAGCCAGCCAACTACGTGATGACCTTTGCTCAAAGGTGCTATACACCTGTGCCCCTGTAACCTTGGAGACAGGACCTATACCTTCAGCAGAACAAAACACTCACAATTAAGCAACTTCAGCCAACGTTTACTTGGCCAGGGAACCACATGGGGGTTCTGTCGATACGTTTTAGAACATTAATCAGTGTGGGAGCACTAGCTGCTCTCTATAATCATTAATTAATGATTATCCAATAATTATTTACAACACTGCTGCTTACTCAATGGATCAACCAATTTATAGATGTATCTGTGATCTAGATAATAATAAGCAATAACAGATGAGTACACATTTGTGAATCTGCATAGTGTGTGTGTGTTAATGTGTGCACACACATACACGTGTCTGTATGTGAGCCTCCGTGCATTTCTGCATAGGTTAATTCCATAGATATGTGTGTGTGTGTGTGTGTGTGTGTGTGTGTGTATGTCTGTGTGTGTTTGTTTCTGCATCTGCATATGAATGCATACTGGTATCCGAGCGTGCAAGGAATGTGTGTATCAGAGCATATGACTGTGTGTCTATGTTCACGTGTGTGTGTGTGTGTTTGAAAGAGCGAGAGAGCGTGTCTGTCTATGCATGACTTCCAGACTAGGCCTGAGGCCTTCAGATGGAGTGTGCGCCTCCTGTTTTTACTGGAAAGAGGACAGCTTCTTCTTCTCTCTTCTTCTTCGGCCTGTGTGTCTAGGAGCTTGTGTTAGCCAGTGTAGCATAGCGTAGCACCCACATGGGCCAGTGTAGCATAGCATAGCACCCACATGGGCCAGTGTAGCGTAGGACCCACAAGGGCCAGTGTAGCGTAGCATAGCATAGCACCCCACATGGGCCAGTGTAGCGTAGCATAGCACCCACATGGGCCAGTATAGCGTAGCATAGCATCAATATGTTGTTGATAGATGTTGATGATAATGACAATAATCAACATCTAAATATTTTTTTATATTCTTAATATTAATGTGATGGAATATAAAGCGTCAGATATGAATAAGGCTTCATGCAAAGTGTTTATTGTGTACATATGAGCATACGTGGCATCTATATGCCAGATATATGTAGAACTTCTCAACATATTTTATTTGTTTGTTTGTTATGCATGTGTGTATGTGTGTGTGTGTGTGTGTGTCTGTGTGTGTGTCCACTCTCATCTCTGTGGCCCATTTGACAGTTTCCATCTTATTTTGGGTCTCGTGTTTGTCATGATGGGAATGAGTCACTCTGCCTGTAGGGGAGTGGGCAACTGATTCAGAGCTTTGGACGTCCGCTCTCTAACGCTGTCACAACACTCTCACACACTCTCACACTCTCACACACTCACACACACACACATACACACACACAAAT
>NC_055976.1:17890125-17901298 GCF_018492685.1 Alosa sapidissima
ACGCGGGCCGGCGCGGGCGATAGTGTGGGATGGCCATCCCCTTCAGACGCACGCACACACACACACGCACACACACACACACACTCACACCACAAACACACACACATACATACACACACACACACACACACACACACACACACCACAAACACACACGCACACACACACACACACACACACACACACACACACACACACACACACACACACACACAAACACACACACGCACACATACACACATACACACACAAACACACACACACACACACACACACACACACTCACACACACTATCTACCACGTGGAGACATTTATCTATGTAATTGGTGGTTTGTTTTAGAGCTTGATTGTATTTCCCATGACAAACGTGCATCTCTGCTGCTGAGTGTGAGTGAGTGTTTTCTGTCTGTATGTGCCATACATGCTTCGCTTCTAAGAGGCACCGCGCGGCATATGGCCGGGGAGCGCACCGCGCCTATGGGGAGTGCGCAGCAAACACTCTCTATCAGATCCCATCAAAAAGGCGCGCGCGCACACACACACACACACACACACACACACACACACACACATTCACTCTCTCACACACACACTCTCACACACACACACACACACACACACACACACACACATTCACAGAGACGGAGATGAATGGGTGAGGGAGAGGAGAGTGGAGGTGCGGACGGAGCGGAATGGAGCGGAGTGCAGCGCGCATACTGGGCAGGAGAGGAAGAGCGCGGAAGAGAGGGATAGAGAGAAAAAAAAACACGGACGTATATTAAAACGGCTCTCTCAATCTATACATCACATCTGCCTTGACAAGGAGAGAGTGGGAAAGGGTGACATCATTTTCTGTGTGTGCGCGCGCGCGCGTGTGTGTGTGTGTGTGTGTGTGTGTGTGTGTGTGTGTGTGTGTGTGTGTGTGTGTGTGTGTGTGTCTATGCCATTAAAATAACAAGAGGGAAAAAGGAGAATAAAACAGGACCTCATTGCATGCTATTCAGCTACAGTAACAACTCCATGTTTTACACACCTAGATACACAGATTTAACGACCGGCTATTCCTAGGGACACTTTCCCAAGCGCACACGGCACGCGGACAGTGCAAAGGGGCGATGTGAAAGGTTAATGTACCGGAATAAGAGATGCCCTCTCACTCGGAGAAATAAAAAAAATATTGCACACAACTGTAAACAAACAGCAACATCTCTGTAATGAGTGAAGGCGGGCTCTGTTGTTCACCGCTAGCCGAGACTACCTCCACTATTAAGAGCGCTGGGCTCTGTGTCATTTGAGGTGATACCTTAACTCTCTCCTTCGGCATCGGTGCCGAGGAGGAGCAGAAAGGCAATGATTCCAGATCTTTTGTTCATCTGTTCAAACACGCACAAACATGCAGACGTGAACACACACTCGCAAATACACACAACACGTGTTAATGCTAATGTATCCTTATTTGTACTGTAGAGTTGCTAGTAGCAAGCATACATCAATAAGTGATTGTATCAATCTACACGCTTCATCACACTCTCTCACACACACATGCTCACACTCACACACAGTGTTGTTTGGTCTGTTGCTTCTGAGAGCTCCGTATCGAGGGAACGGTCAGGAGTGGCGGGTGTGTTGAGCGCGATCATGGAAAAACTCACTTCCGCAAACACACGCTCAGCCCTAACAAGTGTGACACAGAAAGCATCAGAGACACAAAGGAAACGAGTGAAGCTGAGAACCAAACTGAGAGAGAGAAAGAGAGAGAGGGAGAGAGAAAGAGAGAGGGGGAGAGAGAAAGACAGAGGGGGAGAGAGAGAGAGAGAAAGACCCCCTGCCTGGTTGGACAACAAAAGCTAAACGAGCTAACTGTTCAGCATTATCCAAAGAAAGAAAGAACACAATGGCTGGGTACCTCCTCTCTCTCTCTCTCTCTCTCTCTCTCTCTCTCTCTCTCTCTCTCTCTCGCTGGTCATTACAGTGGACTGTAAGGGTTGCCTAATGCCTCTCTCTCCTTTTACCCCCCTTGCCAAGCCATCCTTCGCTCCAAAAGAAAGACACAAGCGCTCGCTCACTCGTACACACTCTCTCTGTGGCGTGTGTGTTGGGTACTCACCACAGCATCCTCTTGGGAGGGATAATATCTTTGTTGGAGGCCGTCACCCCCATGGCCATCTGCATGACAGTGATGTATTTCTGGTACTTCATGTTGTCCGCCGGCGGCTATGCGAGCGCAAAAAGCCGCTCCTCTCCGCGGAAGCGTCAGCGGCGACGGCGGCAGAGCCGACGACAACGCCGACCGGCACACACACACACGAGCGGGCGTGCGTGCGTGCGTGCGGGCGAGCGAGCGAGCGGGCAGTCTCTATTCCCGGGCATCCGCCCGCGTTGCTCCAGCCTCGCGCGGCATCCGAGTCGGAATCAGCTGGCCATTCCCAGCAGCGGCAGCATCAGCGGTGGACCCAGCAGACAAGACGGAGGAGCGCTCCCGCGGGAGATCAACAAAAGGTACCACGCCGCCACGACCCATGTCTGCTCTCTCTCACACACACACACACACACACACACACGCTCACACACACATACACTAATCTTATTAGGGCTCAGAATAGTCACCTAATCCACCCGCGCGTCTTCAGGCGGGGGGGGAGAACATTATTTTTTTGCCCCACTTGCCAAGAGGTGCACTTCTTCTTTCCTTTTGTGTTGCCCCTCTTTGCCTAACAGCCCCCCTTCCTCTCCCAAGACAAAAAAAAAAACTGGAGAAGTGGAGGAAGAGAGTGAGGGAGAGAGTGATGGAGAGAGAGAAAGATGCCGAGAAGGGAGGAGAGGAAGAGATAAGAGAGAGAGAGAGAGAGAGAAAAGAGGAGAGAAGAGAGAGGGAACTCTCTGACAAACAAGAGCAGCTGCCTCCAACCACCACGGCTGACAGTGAGGTAGGGAGTGAGCGTGCGTGTGTGTGTGTGTGTGTGTGTGTGTGTATGCGCGTATGTGTGTGCGTGTGTAGAGCACGAGCCGGAGAGTGGGAGGGAGAGAGAGGGGGGCGGGGAGCGAGAGAGGGAGGGAGGGAGGGAAAGAGAGAGGGAGAGAGTGAGTATGTGCGTGTGTGTGTGTATACACTGTGTGTGTGGAGAGAGAGAGAGAGAGAGAGGGAGAGAGAGAGAGCGAGCGAGCGAGTAAAACAGAGAGGCCAGGAAGAAAGCTCTCAGCTGATACTAAAATGGATTTCCTGACAATATGAATCTGGACAATTCCCTTTAAAGGCAGAAAAATGTGACAAAAAGCTCCACGATGGAAGGACACTTTAAATGCGACTGTCATTTTAAAAATCCAATAATTGGCTTCCTCAGCCTCCGTAGCAGCGACTGCCTAACATGAGTGAGGGGGAGGGGTTTAGGAACAGACATGAGCAGATTGATTGGTCAGGAGTCCCAGAGGGGGAGGGGTTATGAGATAACACATGCAAAATAAATAAATAAGGGAGGGAATAAACAAAATCCAGTGTGTCAATAATCGATGCGTGGATGCACGCACCGCCAGGCGCTCCCGATGATTAAAAATGAACGCTGGAGAAAACACACAATAGAGGGAGCAAGCACTGAAGCACCGTGCATTTTTAATACCTACTGCCTGGTGTACTTACTTACTTACACACACACACACACACACACACACACACACACACACACACACACACACTCTTCTCACAAACAAACCACAAACACCGGCACATGCACACACATCAACCAACACATATACATACATACACACACACTGTACGTACACAATAATGAAGAATGCAATAAATGCGCACACACACACACACACACACACACACACACACACACACACATCATCAAGAGGAGCATAACCATCAAACACAATCACAATCCACATACAGATTAAAAACACACACACACATACGAACAACACTCCACGTCCATCAGAGCCTCATTAAAGCCTGTTGTGTAAACTCTCCGTACGGCTGGTCGTCACTAGGCGCCGGGCCCTGATGAGCAGGTGACCTTGTTTCCAAGGGGAATCTGATTAAGTGACCCCACGGTGATCCTGGCGAGGTCGAGAGGTCAGAGCGCATTAATGCCGCAAAACTGCCACCCTGAAAGCGAGCTAAGACTCAGGACCACAAGGAGATCAGACGGAAAGAGACACAAGATAAAATAAACAACAAGCAGAGAGAGTGGAGTGTCCACAAGGAAGACAGAGCAGTGAATCTACAGTATGTGTGTGTGTGTCCGTGTGTGTGTGAGCAGGGAAGTGACTCACGGCTAAGAGTCTAGAAGGAGACCAATTGTCTCCCATGGAGACCAGCAGACTGGGGTAAATTATGGCTCATTCCACCCACTGTGTGTGTACATGTGAGTGTGTGTGTGAGAGCAGAAGTATCAATGGGTTTGTGTGTGCAAGTATAGTATATGTATTTTGACAGTGTGACTGACTATTTCAGAGGGTGTGTGTGTGTTTGTGCCTGTGTTAATGACTGTGTGTATGACAGTGTGACTGATTATGTTTGAAAGAGAGAGATAGAAAGACAGAGAGAGAGTGTATGTGTGTGTGTGTGTGTGTGTGTGTGTGTGTGTGTGTGTGTGTGTGTGTGTGTGTGTGTGTGTGACAGAGTGAGAGAGCTGTTTTTTGTGAACACGTGGGAGGTTCTGCGGAACCCAGCGACACAGCAGGGGTTGTCAAAGAAACACAGAACTCTCCTCAGCCTGGAGCTGCTGCTTTTTACTGCTGAGGCTCAGAACATTCTCAGAACATTCTATTCTGAAAAATGCATTCCACACTAAAGATGGATGAGTGATGTCAAAGACTATATTTAGAATATCATGGTAGCCTACACTTCATACATGGCCTAGTTCGAGGCTAGCGTCAATGAAACCAGTGAATACTATCCAAGTATTTTGAATGCAAACAGTATGTATAGCAAGTGGATCTACGAGGGATGTGTGAAGTAGTTTTTACTACCATTATCCACTCTTGTTCTGCTTTCTCTGATTTGATGAGGTTAAGGCTCAACAGACAGCAAGGTTTTGCTAGCTTAGCAACAAGAAGAGCTAGCGACCAATGTAGCTATAACACTGTGCACACTGAAGAAGGCGTGTGCCTGTGCAATAAAAAACAATGTGTGCAAACTGCGGCCTTTCCTACGGTGGCCGAGAAAGGTCACAACACATGCAAAAGCCACAACAACTGTATATTCAGAAAACACCTCCACATTCAGAAAACACCTTCATCGATTTCACAACACGTGCACTGCAAAGGCCACAAGACCTGCTTATTCAGAAAACACCTGCAAATTCTGGCAGCCCTTAGTTTAATACTGGGAGTGGCATATCTACGGGAATGTACTTTTCATTCTTCTCTCTGATTAAAGCCTTAACTCATTCGGATTCATTGGGTTATCGGCTCCTGAAGGTTAGTAGTTCTCTACCGTGGCCAGTAGGGGGCAGCTGATCGGTTATAAGGTGTTTGCCAACACTGCCACAGAGGAAGAAGACATGTGTGTATGTCAAGATGAAATATGATGAAATGTCAATGTAAACATGTGCCAATAAAATATGAATGTGTTGATTTTGTTTTGTTTTTCATCTACATGCTCACACCTCAAACCTTATGAGCAATTGGAATAAATGAAAGGGCATGCCTATTAGGCTATGAGACAACTCTTGTGCATGAGACAACTGTTGTTATGCTGAGGCTAACATTAGCTCAAGGGCTAATGTACCTCAAGAAGCTAATGCTAGTTTTACAATGATACTATTGCATGAGGACATGTACAACCGACCACCTATTTGTCCAGGTCAATTGACAAACATCAGAAATTGCCCACTCATTGATATTTAATCAATTAATGTTTTAACTTTGATGCTGTCTTGCAAATGACACAGGGGTAACGACATGTGCAACATGCCTAACCTAGCGCAGCAAGAAATGAATCGGAGATCATAGATTATTTTACAACGACTTCTCTCTTTGATTGTGTAGTTAGACAGTTCATGACAGCACCAATGGAACTTCATCGTTAACCCTCAATAATGATAACCTGACCCTAGCCAGATGAATTTCGTTCCGCTTAGCTCCGCCTAGCTTCACTCACATCCATCTGGGACCTCTTCCATTGAGAATGATTTCTGCAACCGATTTTATGGTACAGCCAATCAGGACGCAGTGCGGGAGTTTCATAGATGTGACATAGCGTAGAAGCGACTGTGAGTTATCAGCGTCACGGGTTGGCTTCGATGTGAGTGGTTGAAGTAGCACGTCAATAGATGACGGACAAGTGGCTTATTCAATCATATGCAAGCATTTTTTGATTAGGCCCAGCCTTCTGAAGCAACACTTCAATGGATCGGTTCCAGATGGATGAGTGGAGCTAGGCGGAGCGAAATTCATCTGGCTAGGGTCAGGTTACAATAATGATACACGCCACAGAGCAAACAGTGCCATGCTCGGCTCATTCTCTCTGCATCTTTGTTCTGTGTGGAGGTGTAGTATTTGTTATTATTCACTATACTTCAAATGCCAATCATGTTACTTCTTTAAACTATTAAATGGCTTTAGCACTAGAGCCACAAGTATGTTACCGAGTTGTTTCGTACTAGATTCAACTCCTAAACATTATGCCATCTTATATCCTGTATCCTAACGTTATATCTTTGTAAATGTGTGTTATATCCTGCATCCTAATGTTATATATTTGTTAATGTGTGTTATATCCTGCATCCTGTTATATATTTGTTAATGTGTGTTATATCCTGCATGCATCCTAATGTTATATATTTGTTAATGTCGCTCTACAGCCGTGAGGCTTTTGATTTAACGTTTGGTCTAACGGTGAAACAGTTTGTTTCTGTCAATTCTGTCATGAGTAAGTGAGAAGCTCCAGGGCCCTGATTTCAGTGTGCATCTCGAGCCTGGGGTACGTGGGTCGGATCGACTGACGCAGGTAACCACCTGGAATGTTGTTTTTAAAATCAACTATACACGATCATACACAACTGTGGCCACTGGCCAGTGCATGATTTTGTTTTGCTTTTTATTTGCATAAAACATTGTTATACTGTCTCCTCATCAGAGGAGCACAGTACTGTCTAATATTTACTGAAATGGCTGCCAATCCAGTGGGACATCACCAATACTGGGATTCCTCATTGCACTAAATGATGCCCCAAAAATAAACACTTGCATTATCTTCCAAGTGCACCTACACTAAGACACACATTCTTAGAAACACACTCACAGAGTTCAAAGTGACCTACAGTTAGAAAACTACTCAGAGGAGATTGTGAGATTAAGTAAACCTATTGTACTAATGCAGTGGGTCTTAGACGTGCTGCCACTTTCACTCTCCACTGCAAAACACTGGACCTGAAAGCTGGTGATTTTACTGAGCGAGTAAGTCTGAGCCGTTGAAGGGGTCATCTGGGGATGATCCATGGCTTGGCGGACACTCAAACAATGACAGAAGGTCATTGAGGAAGGATATCTTCCCTGCCAGGAGTTCAGAGGTCAACAGAATGGAGCGGACACTGCAATTGATCCGGTTTCTGGGATGCTTGATCTGCTGCTAAAAATAAGAAACAACCCCATGAGTGAACGCAGCATACACATTCTCTATCTCTCTCTCTCTCTCACACACACACACACACACACAGACGGTCATGAACATGGGCACCGACATTTTCATGGGCTTGTACACACATACATGCACCGCTTCATTCACACCATGTAACACACACATGCAAACATTGAAGCTACACTCAGCCATGCAATGTTGAAAGACCTTCGGGCTATATCCCTCCCACTCTCTTTATCTCCCTCCCCTTATCAGTTTAGCTAAACTGAAGTCAAGAAACGGTGTTAGCATGACTGCAGCATTTACATACATACAGTGTACTGCCTTTGATATCTTTATAATTAAATGGAACTTAATATAAGAAAAATAATTAAATGGAAATTAATATAAGAAATATTGTGTCAAATATTCCTCTTATCTCATCCACATCTGCAGCTCTCTCTCTCTCAAACACACACACACACACACACATACACACACACACACACACACACACATACACACACACACATGCATCCCCTGGAGGATGGTGTTGTGCAATCTGAGTGAGATATGGTTTCTCTGTGCGTGTGTTATATCACTCCTGAGACTGTTTGGGGAAACCTGGTCCCGTGTGAGGACAGGCCCATTAACCCCCCCCCCCCGAGGTCAAGCGCTGTGGCCACTCGATGCTGCAGTCTCACATATCCATGACAACAAGCAGGCACACACACTGACCTTTAAGACTGACTCTCATTTAGTGACCTTTCATTTAGAGTAGAAATGGTTAACAAACGAACAATACAAATTTAATGTTTTTAATATTCAAATACATTTCTGACATTTCCATAACATGATTTATTAAAATGTAATATGTTAAAATCAACACACAATCTAAAGCCAAATATCAATCTTAATTTTAATATTCATGAATATATCCTTGCAAATATGGTGTGTCCTAGAAGAAAAAAGAATCACCAATCACCAGTAGTATTCATGGAAAAGAGAAGTGGCAAGCATGTTTTTTTTTTTCCAAAATGGCGGATGGCAAACACCTCACGGACAGAGGGCAGCCATTTTAACACAGGATGTTTGTGGTGTGGAGGAAGATGAAGAGGAGGAGGAGAGTGATGAAGTGGAGGAGGAGGTGTGGAGTTTCCTATAGCTGGGGAGGAGGCTAACTGGGTACAGCCAGTGGACATGTTAAAATGACCTCGCCCTGTTCTATGTGTGAGTGTGTGTGTGTGTGTGTGTGTGTAGGGGGACTTTGTTTATGTGTTATGGGTGTTTGTGCATGTGTGTGTGGGGTGTGTGTGTGTTTGTCATTAACCAGTGGGAAAGCTCTAATGAAGGTACTGAGTCATGGTCTCAGCATAGTTCCATTCCTCACAAACACACACACACACACACATGCGCATAACACACACACTTACATATTCACACTCACACATACACACACACACACTCACCCACACTCACTCACTCTCACATACACACACACACACACCAGTACAGAGTGCCAGGTTCTTGGCGTGTGCAGGAGCCGAGCCCAGTTGCGAGTGTGTGTGGGGTGTGTGTGAACGGCACAGGATGGGGCTGGTCCTCTCATCATCACTAACGAGCGCAGCCCTCACTTCTGACATCCGCCGCTAATCACCTACGCCTCCTCTCCTGTCCTCTCCGCAGACGCCCGCTGCAATTGCAATGGTCACTCCGACTGTAATAGCCCTGCTCCACCTTCATGCTCCAGTCTGTGTGTGTGTGTGTGTGTGTGTGTGTGTGTGTGTGTGTGTCTGTGTCTGTGCATGTGTGTGTCTGTGCTTGTGTGTATGGGGTAGGGGGATGCTGAAGGTTGGTGGTGATGGGACTCATTGTGTGTGTGTGTGTGTGTGGGGGGGGGTTCAAACAGAACTAAGGCCTCTCTAATATCAGCACCTGCAGATGAGTCATAAAGAGATGACAAAGCACTGACGCCATGCCGACCGCCTCGCTCTCTTTATTCAATTCAACTGGATTTCATTAATTTCATTTCAGTTCAATTCAAATCAGTTCAAGTATCTTTATTTACAGTTAAGTACTGTACATGTGTTGTCAAAGCAAAGTGTCACAATATATATTTCTCTAACTCTTTTGTTCCCAGTGTCTTTCTCTCTCTCTCTTCTTTCTTTCTTTCTTTCTTCTTTCTTTCTTTCTTTCTTTCTTTCTTTCTCTCTCTCTCTCTCTCTCTCTCTCTCTCTCTCTCACACACACACACACACTCACACACACACACACACACACACACACACACAGACACACACACACACACGTGTGTGCATGGCCGTTCCCCCGACCAGACGGCGGCTGATGCCACGTGTGTGTTTGACGTGCCCACGCATGGCAGCAAAAAAGCCGGGCTAATTCACAGTGAACCAGCCTGGCGCTAATGCAGGCCTTTAAGCCCCATTAGTGGAGCAGGAGAGGGGTGGGGGGGGGTGAGAGAGGAGAGAGAAAATGAGAGGAGAGAGGAGAGAGGAGGAGGAGAGAGAGAGACAAGAGTGGAGGAGAGAGGGTGAAAGGAGAGAGGAGAAGATAGGACTGGAATGGAGAGGAGAGGAGGGCAGGAGACAGGAGAGAAGAAGACAGGAGGAAAGAGGAGAGAGGAGAGGAGAAGAGGAGAGGGAGGAGGAGAGGGGAGGAGAGAAGAGAAGAGTGGACATGCGGGGAGAAGAGGAGAGAGGTGAGAGAGGCGTCACACTACTTTATGAAAACAATGTTAGCCCTTTAAATACTACAAGATCAACATTAGAGTAAGAGAAGGAGAGAACGGAGGAGAAGAGAAGAGAAGAGAGGAGGGGAAATAAAGAGAGAAGAGAGGAGGAAAGAGGAGAGGAGGAGAGAGGAGAGGAGTGGAGAAGAGAGGAGAGGAGAGGAGGAAATAGGAGAGGAGTGGAGGAGAGAGGAGAGGAGAGAGGAAATAGGAGAAGAGTGGAGGAGAGAGGAGAGGAGAAGAGGAGGAGGGAGAGAGGAGAGGAGGAGAGAGGAGAGGAGAAGAGGAGAGGGGAGGAGAGGAGAGGAGGAGAGAGGAGAGGAGAATAGAGAGGGGAGGAGAGGAGAGGAGAGGAGGAGAGAGGAGAGGAGTGGAGGAGAGAGGAGAGGAGGAGAGAGGAGAGGAGGAGAGGGGAGGAGAGGAGTGGAGGAGAGAGGAGAGGGTGTCTGGGCACTGATGTGGAAGAGGGGAAAGATGGAGCCAGAGCCAGTGAGCATCTGGTCCTGAAGGTCAGACAGAGGGAGCACATGCTGAGTCAGCAAACCCAACTGTTTTTGGAAAAGGAGGGGAGAGAGAGAAGGAGAGAGAGAGAGAGAGAGAGAGAGTATGTGTGTGTGTGTGAGAGAGAGAGAGAGAGAGAGAGAGAGTATGTGTGTGTGTGTGTGTGTGTGTACCAATATTTTAGTTTTAGCACTGCGCTAGTAACGCAAGAGCAGAGCGTTGGTTCAAGTGTAAACGAAGAGAAACTTTATTATGGCATGAGACGAGTGCTGTGTTGTGCTCTTCCACCATCACTCTACAGTGCGGTGGGACGCCTGCCAGAGAGGGGGAGGGAGAAAAAGGAAGATGAGGCCATGGG
>NC_055976.1:17901498-17903998 GCF_018492685.1 Alosa sapidissima
CATGGGATAAGAGAGAGAGAGAGAGAGAGAGAGAGAGATGAATAGAGGGAAGAAAAGAAAAGAGAGGAAGAGGAGAGTTAATGTACCCTCTACTCTTCCCTTTCTTTACATGCATTCTTGATTACTGTATAACACACAGGGTTGTGTGTCTAGTGTGTTTGCTGATCTTTGGGCATCACTGTCTGCTGTCCTGTCGTAACGCACCTGTGCTGGGGCCAGCCATGCGTTAACTCCGTCACCACCCCCCCCCCCCCCCCCCCCCCCCACCCCATCATCTCACTATCAGCTAAACGACAGCACAACAGAGAAGCAGAAACACACCATAGCGCACAGCAATCGCCAGGAGAAACACAGAAACAGGAAACACCCGCGCACATTGCTTAGTGTGAATTATTCATACACCTCCAATATGATAGCCCACTTGACTGAGACGAAGTGTCATCACCATCAATCATATGTTTTGGTGTATTGACAGATGGAATTGATTGTAGCTAAAGATAGCTGTTCCCAGGCTGGAGTGGAGTCTATAGTATAGAAGATGTGTTATTAATATCCTATGAATGTTTATTAATGATTCACTAAAGATAAATGCAGCATTTACTACACAGTTATAAATTATTAATATTATGAAACAGTTGCACATTTATTAGGCCGCCAAAACAGAATATATTATGGAGTGAATGTGTATTTGTCATGTTGGCATAAATATAGTTCTACCTCTAAAATAGGAGGCACAGGAGACGATGGTGTCTCACTGGGCAACACCTGGCTGGCAGCCATTTTCCAAGGTCAAGAGATGAACTTAGTGGCTGACCGCACACACACACACCTACCAACACTCTCTCTCTCTCTCTCTCTCTCTCTCTCTCTCTCTCTCTCCGTCTCTATCACACACACACGCACACACACACACACACACACACACACACACACACACACACACACACACAGACACACAGACACAGACACACAGACACACACTTGGCCATAGCAGGCTTCCCCCAGGTTCCCTCCTGCCTCTCTGCCCTGGCTGACAGTGTAACAGGGATGGATGGGAGGTCCTGCTGTGCATAGGGCACTCTCATTAAAGGGGATATAAGAAAAATAGTTTTCCTTTTCACAGTTACGCTTATGTAAGGTTTAGTTCTACTATCTACATTTTAATTATTTAATTTGGGTATTTATGATTTACATCTCTTAAACAATTAAATAATAATCTATAATGTTTACTAATAATAAGTAAACTATTTGCAATATTTTAACAAATCATTTGTATTTCAACTATGAATATTACATAGATAGATGGATAACAATTTGGTAAACTACTTACTGAACTGAACTACTTATCTATTTACCATTTGTAAGCGATGGTTATTATGAAGTATTACCGTTCTGTGGACATCTCTATATTGCGTGTGTTGTGAGGATGTATGTATGTGTTGTATATGTTGTGTGGATCTATATATCTGTTGCATGTGTTGTGTGTATGTATATATGTGCTGCATGTATTATGTGTATGTATGTATGTGTTGCATAGTTGTATATGTTGTGTGGATGTATATATGTGTTGCATGTGTTGTGTGTATGTCTGTATATATTGCATGTGTTGTGTGTATGTATGTAAGTATGTGTTGTGTGTATGTATGTATGTATGTGTTGCATGTGTTGTGTGTATGTCTGTATATTGCATGTGTTGTGTGTATGTATGTATGTATGTATGTATGTATGTATGTATGTGTTGCATGTGTTGTGTGTATGTCTGTATATATTACATGTGTTGTGTGTATGTATGTATGTATGTATGTATGTATGTGTTGCATGTGTTGTGTGTATGTCTGTATATATTGCATGTGTTGTGTGTATGTATGTATGTATGCGTTGCATGTGTTGTGTGTATGTCTGTATATATTGCATGTGTTGTGTGTATGTATGCATGTGTTGTGTGTATGTATGTATGTGTTGCATGTGATGTGTGTATGTATGCATGTGTTGTGTGTATGTATGTATGTATGTATGTGTTGCATGTGTTGTGTGTATGTATGTATGTGTTGTGTGTATGTATGTGTTGCATGTGTTGTGTGTATGTATGTATGTGTTGTGTGTATGTATGTGTTGCATGTGTTGTGTGTAGGTATGCATGTGTTGTGTGTATGTCTGTATGTGTTGTATGCAGTGTTGGGAGTAATGCATTAAAAAGTAATGTAATTACAGTAATGCATTGCTTTTTGCTGTAATGCAGTAATGTAAGGCATTACCAATACAATTTCAGTAATATTTTACTCGGTACAATTCTCAGTAACTGAAGTTACTTTGCTTTTTAATCCAAAATTGAGAAATGCTCAATTGGCACCAGAGAAGATTATCCAAGAATTAAAAAAAGTCATCTGCTGGTCCTGGAATTTGATTGCCTTGTTTAGATGACTGTAGAAAGGGAATTTGAGTTATCTCTGCCATTCATGCAACAAATCTAACATGGTTAGGCTATTCTTCTCATTTCAAG
>NC_055976.1:17908998-17911498 GCF_018492685.1 Alosa sapidissima
GAACAAGATTCAAATCATTGATTACAAATTTAAAGACTGACATTTTTTGAGTATGAGTGAGTAGCAATGAAGAGGCCAAACAAACTCAGAAGAATTGATAGTACAACTACCCCTTAGTCATTTCACTGTGACTGATAATGTACAGATAAACGAAGCATTACATTCACTTATTGATACATTCACTTAAGAGAGTGGTTCCAGTGACAGAGATGACAAGGCCTATACCAGTAGGAGTGGTGCTATGGCTAATGGTGATATACCCACCCAGGAATGATACCCAGCATTCGCTCACCAATGCAAATGATTCAGATGACTCCCGAGACAGGGAAGTTTGTAGAAATACCCCTAATCATTTTACTGTGAGTGATACTGCTGTACATAAACGAAGCGCTGCAATCGCTTATTGATATATTCACCTTAGAAAGTGACTCCAGTGACAGAGATGACAGGGCTCTACCAGTAGGAGTATTGCTGTGAATGATACTGTTGCAGAGTCCATCAATGTGATACAAGGGGTGCAGATTGAGCACGCTAGCTCTGACATAGCATCTATAACTAATCCTGACCTAGACAGTACAGCTATACAAAGGCTGGTAAGATACAGAATCATGACTGATCAGAGTCTAGATGGCGTTGCTTACAGGAAGTTATGTGAATTGGTGCATAATGAGGTCATTAGGAAGAACAGAATGAATTTATTCTGCCCTGTTAATGTTTCAAACAATTTGTGTTTCACTATTGTAAACGTGCTAATTACCAACCATTTTGTTCGAAAATTCTATAACAATGATGTTTTTTAATACTTCAAAACAACATTTGCTAAATAAACCTTACATGTTTTTAGTAACCATTGGTGTGTAGATTTGAACAAAATTTAGTTTGGTTCTTACCGGGGCTTTTACTGCCTGAAATATCCAATTTTGTTTACCACGCTCGGAGTTTAGTGCTGGGCTGGTGGGTACTTCCCAACCTTTCTCACAGCACATCAACGGTTAGCCCAAGAATTCTCTGGAGCTCCAAGCAGATTTGTACACGCAGCCTTACAACACTGTTTACAGCTCTTCGAGTCATGGTAAAATGTAATTTTTGGTACATAGCTAATTTAGATAAACTTATGGTGTAGGTGCTTGCGTTTCTTTAGGAATCTGCTGTCTTGGTTTGTATAGAAATTAATATTAGGTGACACATACACGTAAGAGGTTGGACATACGTGACAGTTGGTAATATGTGACGTTCCAATATCTGTGTTGCGCATTATTTGAATCCTCAGTAGAGGTATTAGCTGCAGACATGCATACACACCGGTTTTACTGTGCAACGGTTTAACTGTGCAACAGAAAATAGGTATTCAGGATGTCTCAAAGTTTGAGATCATGTTGGATGTTAAAAAAGTGGTCTTCTACAGAGCATCAAATGGCATGTTGTTGAAATATCAGACAAGTGAGAACCCCCACTCTAGAATGGTCTTCTTACGACAGTCATCACTATGGGATAGTGAGACTCAAAGCATTCCTAGGTGAGCCATTTGTCTGTCTGTTTTGCTACAAGGGGTATAGCAATCACAGAGATCATACATGATACATACACATAGTTGTGATGTGTGTAATGACCCTGAATGTCACAGGAAGAAGGGTTGTGTAAACTATTGCAATGATTGTAGGAGATCTGATGTTTTTTGCAAATCTGATGGGGTTTTTTTAAGTATATTTTTTGGCCTTTATTCAGATTGGACAGTGAAGATAAACAGGAAGTGAGTGGGAGAGAGAGAGATGGGGTCGGGAAATGACCGCAGGTCGGATTCGAACCTGGGTCCCCGTGGGCACTTGGACCCGTACATGGTATGGGCGCTGTAGCCTGTTGCGCCACAGCGCCCCCGGAAATCTGATGTTTGTTTTCAAAAAACACAAACAGCCTGGCACAACCTGGCTCCTTGTGATGTCACAAAATTTAGCAAAGATTGTAACAGATGCTATCATGTTAATGAAAAACCCCAAACCCCACAAATGTGCAGGGATGTGTTGCCCCCACTTGTTACCTATTGCCAAGCATCTTTTTCAATTTTGAGACAAGGCTTGAGGATGGAAGACACAAAGCCAATTTTGCCTGTGCCATTACATATGATAAGGAGGAGTTTATAGCGGAAAGATGATTGTGTTGACAAACATTTGGCCAACTTTAGGAGTTCCAAGTAGGTGGGATACATGTGGTTGGCTCACAATGCAGCTGGATTTGACAATTTCATGTTCTGTTGGAACATTTTTCCAAAATAGGCCTTACACCAAAAATGTCCATGATGGGCCATAGGTTGACGATTGTTTTAAACAGAGCTCCGTGCGTGTGGCTAAAACAACTGCTGCATTAAATCTGATCGCGTGTGCACAAGAGAGGGGAAAATGCTGTCCCTCCCCCACAATGAAAATATATTTGATGAACATAAAATTCCATGTTTGTTTACGCACATCTGGCTAATAAAGCTAATTCTGATTCTGATCATAGCCAC
>NC_055976.1:17913998-17916498 GCF_018492685.1 Alosa sapidissima
AAAGAGCGAGAGAGAAAGAGCGAGAGAGAAAGAGAGAGAGAGCGGTAGGGGGGGTGTTCTGTTGGACTGGGCAGATCTACGTGGGCATACGGTGCTACCGGGCTCCAGTCAAGGTCAGACGCAAAGCAACACACTAAGCCGAAGCCACCGGCAGAGGAAACCTGACCCAGCACTGCACAACACACACACACACACACACACACACACACACACACACACACACACCCTACTGATGCTAGAAGCTGAAAGGGTGAGAGGGAGTGAGGTAAAGAGAGATGAAGATAAAAAATGGTGCTCTTTATTTAACCTAGAGATAATGGTGTCTGTGTGTGTGTGTGTGTATCCGTGTGTGTGTGTGTGTGTGTGTGTATCCGTGTGTGTGTGTGTGCTTTTATTGGATGATGAGTGTGTTTAACCTTGAAATAATAGTGTCTGGCCCACACCATTAAAAGGCCAGCACCTGGGAGACTCTGCAGACAGATCCCTGAGCACGGGAACGTAACCTTCTTGAGGGAGTCAACAAAACAAATCACCACAAACATAACACCAAATAAACTGCCCTTCTCTGATGCTCTAATCAGAACCATACAAAACTTAGTGACTTTGGGCTCTGTCTTGCACGCCAGCGCAATTGACTTTGTATACTCCCGCTTTTGTCTTTCCTATTTTGCAGTCAGCGCATATTGTAATTTTCCCTCCACAGGTACATGTGTGCCCACGGGGGCGTTTCAGCGAAAAGAGGGGGCGTGTAGCCTATATAGTACATCTACATGCATATATTTACAACAACAACGCCTAATTACGACCTACTAATTTGGACAACTTTATACAGCCTTATAAAGGTTTAAGTTACCTTTAGTTTTGTTCCAATTTACCGTTGTGTATGGCTTTAAACATCGTGTGCGTTTTAACATCAGCCTATAAGCATTATTCCAGCTGCGCTAAGGTTTTGACAAGCACCACAATTTTGCCTACCTTGTTGTAGCCCATCTGAAATAACTCTAAGCTTTGCTATGTTCCCTCCATCCTTTCGTTGTTTTCAAAAAACGTTTTCTATCCATGATGGCCTTGAAGTCTTGAGTTTGTGAATTCGCTTAAGTAAGCTTATTATGTGCTGTTAACCAGCAACCATAGACAGTAAAAGAAAGCAGCAAGTAGCCTTGGCTACAATTTCTGTAGTTGCTGCGTCCATTCATTGTTATTCTCTCTCCTGCTCAAACAAAAGTTGTGCGTACATGAAGTTGATGAAAATGTGTTTACAAACTCTACTTTACATAAAATATTGTAAATAGCCTACTGGCATGCAGTTAATGGGATACTGTGCAGAGTTGGAAAGTTAGGTCAACTTGGAAACTGTTTCTCGTTGTTGAGTTGCCTGTTGGTAAGGTACAGCCGTAGCTTACACCTGCAGGAGCGCTTGCTTGGGCGCCTGTGTTGCGCAATGCACTTTGCTCCTCTCATCTATACGACGCAGTTCCCATTTCTCCAAACCATACATAATTACAAGGACAAATATTGCTACACGAGGGAAATCAGTGTAGTGTCCGATGTGAAAAAATAGGTATACATCTAGCGTACACATTTCCACGAATTACGGATGTGTTGATGACATAAATTAAGAAATATTAGAGGACTTAGGAGATGTGATGTTGAACTGCATGCCGATGCCATTGAACCCAAGTGCCCCAGCAGCAGCACGGGAGAGGAGAGCTTATCTGACAGATCTGCACTGTCTATAGTGAGGTAATGTTAGATTACATTGCAAAAATATCACCATGCATTCATAACCTCATGATTCAGAGAGAGTGATTCCAAAACATCGGAAAGTATGTCTTTGTCACATTTCTGTATTACATTTTGTCAAGAAAAATCAATAGCAAACTGTTCCCAACTGACTATAGCACTGTGAACTGTGAACTGTGAACCGTTTCTGGCTGCGCCTGGCAAATCCGCCATCATAATAGCAATCCGTTATGGAACAAGCGTGCCTGTTGTTAAAGGGAATGTGAAATGATGCTCTGATTGGTTTATTGCACGTTACGCCCAAACCACACCCATTGAGTAATGTAGCTACTACAGACCACCCCATTTTAGATTTGCGTCGGGTGCAACAGTCATGATCCCGCCAGTAAAATAGAAACAGCGCCCTAGATCCGACCACAAAGCGATTTGCGCAAAGTCAATTGTGCTAGAGTGCAAGATAGAGCCCTTTGTGCCATACAGGTAACAAACAAACAAACAAACTTCCTCTTTGAACAGTTTTTTCTCCGCGCTTTTGTAATGAACTAACTGGTGCGTCAACGGGAGAGGACTAATTGTAGAGAGAGGAGTTTTACCGGAGCAACACAGATGTATAAAATTCAGATTTTATTTTAAAGTGCCAACATAAGGGACTAACGTTTCAACGTTGGTAAGAATTCCTCTTCGGTCTGTCTGCTGCTGTTTACGAGACTCCAAGTGGAATAGTCCCTGAGGACGGTCCCAAGACGTTTTTATTAAG
>NC_055976.1:17921498-17928998 GCF_018492685.1 Alosa sapidissima
TAACAGTTTCTCAAATCTGTAGTTTTGTAGTGTGAAGCATCATCATCTCACTAATAACATTACACACTCTGAGCCTGGGGGTGTGTGATGCGCTCCAGACATCAGCAACGGGACCGCACCACCACAGAGAGGCTCATGGGACACATCCGCTGCCGGCGGTTGCGGTTGCCATGCCAACAGGGGCGTCCTGTTTATGGTCGGTGGGGGAGAGGGAAAAGCCAGACCAGGACCCTGGCACGGCGTGACGCGGCGTTGGATTACAGACGTGAGGGATACCAGACCCACCGCCACTTCCTGGAGAACACAAGAGGCCCTTCAACGCCAGGTCCCAACTGAAATGATATACACCATTACGGGGATGAGGAACAGAGAAGAGCAGGGAGGAGAGGAGGAGAGGAAGAGAGGAGGAGAGGAAGAGAGGAGGAGAGCAGAGCAGAGCAGAGCAGATGTACCTTCTCCTCCCAGACTTGTTTACGAGCGTTCTGTGGCAGATAATAACACATTTATCTAAATATTTAATGGCCCTCAGCACGTTATCATCCCCAGGCCTGCTACAAATGCCTTTAAATACCCACAGCACTGGAACGACGATGCAGGATTTTAACACTGCGAAGAACGAACTACTAGAGAAACTAGAGAAACGAATCTATTATCAAATTATTCTAACCAGTCTATTTACTATTATATAACACACAAACACACCACTGAGCAGTTCACATCTCTATGTGTCATATTAATGCAAACTTGCTGATTTGCACTCCATCTTGGTCTTTGTGTCTTTCTTCATTCCCACTGCATCTAACACTGCACTCCATCGCATGCCTGCACCTCCCAACCAAGGCCACCTCCTCCCTAACACTGCACTCCATCACATACCTGCACCTCCCAACCAAGGCCACCTCCTCCCGTCCATGTGCCAGCGTACAGTATGTAACAATAAATCCATTCCTGAATCTGACTCACGCTGAAAAGTGAGGACAGCCCAGAGACAGGTACGACCAAATCATAAGTAAGTAAGTATATATACTTTTTTGATCCCGTGAGGGAAATTTGGTCTCTGCATTTATCCCAATCCATGAATTACTGAAACACACTCAGCACACAGTGAACACACAGTGAGGTGAAGCACACACTAATCCCGGCGCAGTGAGCTGCCTGCAACAACAGTGGCGCTCGGGGAGCCGTGAGGGGTTAGGTGCCTTGCTCAAGGGCACTTCAGCCATGCCTACTGGTCGGGGTTCGAACCGGCAACCCTCCGGTTACAAGTCCGAAGAGCTAACCAGGCCACGGCTGCCCCCACGTATGTTGTAATTGTGCTAAATGCTAATTCACTTCACTGTCAGATGCGAAACGAAAACAAAAACATAAATTATTTACTCAACATCATATAGACCCTTTCAACAATAAAAACAAAAACAATGCTTGAACGTTCTATTTGGTTCCCAATCTACTTCCTCTGCATTAAGATAACATATGGAATGTTAAAACGGAAGCCTTGTGGGGCCAACTATGATGCTGATAATGGAACTCTCTTGAAAGGGTCTATAAGTCACTTTTTGTGTTGTTCACAATTAATTTACATCAGAATGATTACATAATGCATGACATGTCACATGTAACAACCAGCATGACATGCTCTTTAAACTACCACTGCATGTCCACAGTCCAGTTGCCATTGTGTTCTTCCTAAAATGCAGTATCAAACGTTCTTTTATTTCAAAAAGCATCAACATCTTTTGATGAAGTAGTAGGCACTAAAAGGTTGATGTTAAAACAGGATTAGACTACAGTTCAGAGAGCTGGCATTGCCTGCATGTGCTACTTATTCCTCATGGTGTTAATTTGGAGTGTGCAAAAGTTGGACTTTATATAAGAGAGAGAGAGAGAGAGAGAGAGAGAGAGAGAGAGAGAGACTATATATGCAAAGATGAATCACTTCAGTCCTTTAGCAACCAATTTACATAAACATACCCACAAACAAGACACACATGCACACACACACACGTGCGTACACACACAGACAAAAACACGCACGTACACATACTCACACCCAGTCACACACACACACACACACACACACACACACACACACACACACACACACACAGACATACTTTATTTAGCTGCTCCCCCCTGCGAGGAGGACCTCGGGGTAAGTTTAGTGTCCAGCGTGACCTCTTCCTCTGTCAGCTCCTCTCACCGGCCTCTTTACGGTCTGAGGAGCAGGGCACCCTGCTGTTCCCTACAGCACACACACACACACACACAGACACACACACACACTGGAGAGACGATGACCACGGCTTCTCACACAACACTGTTAATGTATAAGAATAAGACACACCGGTACACACCGGGACACACACACACACACACACACACACACACACACACACACACACACACACACACACACACACACACACACACACACACACACACACACACCACAGACCTGACAGGGTAGGCCTGTTCGCACTGCTCTAAAATAGCCATTACCCTCTGATGCCAGTTCAGCACTAATGCTCATAGGCAGGTGCCCGCTAGAATCTCACTTTCCTTCTAAATATGGCTCTGTTTTCTCCTTCACACACACACACACACACACACACACACACACACACACACACACACACACACAGCCATATATAGACACACACACAGACATCACACCACAGGAACACAAATTAAAAACAACAACATTAGCTCATATAAAATTCAGTGACCAGTGACATTAGAATCACACGGTGCCCCTCTAGAGAACACTGTTTGAGAACGAATCAATAATGTAAATGAGGGCACATGAAGTATTAAGAGGAAGGACAGTGGGGTTTGCAACTGCCCTCTCCTCTCCTCTCTCTTGTCTCCTCTCATTTTCTCTATTCTCTTCTCTCCACTCCTCCTCTCTCCTCTTCTTTCCTCTCCTCTCATCTCCTCTGCTCTACTACTACTAATCTCCTCTGCTCTCTCCTCACCACGCTTCTCTTCTCTCCTCTCCACTCTTCTCTTCTCCTTTCCTCTCCTCTCCTCTCTTCTCCTCCTCTCTCCTCTCCACTCTTCTCTTCTCCTTTCCTCTCCTCTCCTCTCTTCTCCTCCTCTCTCCTCTCCTCTCTTCTCTCCTTTCCTCTCCTCTCTCCTCTCCACTCCTCCTCTCTCACCCCTCTCCTCTCCTGAAGCAGACGTGATGAGACCAGACAGGGCTTTTGCTAATGGAGGGGCAAGCGGTTCAGAACACGGCAAGGTCAAACTGCGTCTGACTACATGCGCGTCCACCGGGCAGCACTGTGACCACCACGCCCAGATGGCACCTAAATGGGCACCCGGTCTGGAGGGAGGTGTGCCCGGGTTCATCCCGGATCAGGACGCAACCTGAGCCAACTCTCTAAGGTCATTTGTAGCTGATTATAACTCCTCCACACTTCAGCTCAATCCAGCTCTCTGTTCTGTTTGTGTGTGTGATTGTGTGTGTGTGTGTGTGTGAGTGTGTGTGTGTGTGTGTGTGTGTGTGTGTGTGTGTGTATGCTTATGTATGTGTGTGTGTGTAGGTGTATGTGCATATATGTGTGTGTTTATGTATGTGTATGTGTGTGTATGTGTGTGTGTGTGTGCGTGTGTGTGTGTGTGTGTGTGCACATACGCACATGTGAGTGTGTGTGTGTGTGTGTGTGTGTGTTTGTGTATGTGTACGTGTACGTGTACGTGTACGTGTACGTGTATGTGTATATATATGTGTGTGTGTCTATGGGCGTGTGGGTGTGTGTGTGTGTGCACAAAAAACACATTTGCACAGCATGCCGGCTATGTAAAAGGGAATATTATATGTAATATGTAATATTACAGCTGACTGACGATGTTTCTTCAGAGGCACGGAGAGGCAGGTACACTTCTTGGATCATTACATTATGTTGTGTAGTTCGCCGCCAACATGTTTCGCAGTCTTAAATTCATTTAGATGGTGAAGTTTGTCAGATGAGTCTGTTAGCTGGTTAGGTTGCCCGATTAGGTGCCTTAAAGGTGTGGGTTTTTGAACATTCTACAATAAGATTCCGTTCCGCAACAATTCAAGGTTCTAAAATTCTATGTAGAATTCAATGCTCATTTTCCAACATTCCAGTCACACCGGTGTGACAGTACACTCCTTAGTGTCTCTTTGTGTTAACTTACTTGGAGAAACAATGGATCAGATTTCCACTAGCCCAGATTCCACACACTCTTATTCCTTTCTCTATTTTCTGACACACTTAATAAAAATAGACCGTTTATTTTCTCCTGCTGCCAAATTCAGCTGCGTTAGATACCAACAGCGTCGTGCAGGTGAAGGAGGCGCCTTATCAAAGGTGACGCCAAGAAACGAAAGAGAGAGAAGACAGAAGAACAAAGAACCAATAACGAACCATAATCCTACTGTGGCCTTAATCCTGAAACACCTGCAATGAGTAACGCTGCTTTGAAGCCCAGAGGCGGTAAAAAAAGGGAGATAGAGAGAGAGAGGGAGAGAGAGAGATGAAATGATAGAGAGAGAGATGAGAAGGTGAGGCTAACAAGAGCATTGAGGGAGAGGAGGTATGTAATTTCCATTTGAAACAGCGCTGCGGGCCGAGGAGTTGTCGGTAGCAGCAGCGGTGGTCTGGTGATGAGATGATCGCTCCACACACACACGCACTCACACACACACACAACACACACACACACACACACACACACACACACACACACACACACACACAGACACACACACAGACACACACACAGACACACACACACACATTATGTCCATATACAGATCATAAACACAGCCTATTTCAAAGACTAGCACCTCCTTTCTATCTCTGTCCAAGAGCACAACATCAGAGGTGTTAGGGATGTTACAAAACACGTCATCAGAGCTGTTGAACCTGTCAGGCATTACGTGTGAGTGTTTGTACATAGGCATATTTTTGTGGAAATATGTCTTTAACAGAACTGCCAATAGTAATACGGTCATGGCATGCAGTGGAGAGTCCTTTGTACATATTACAAGCACTTACAATATGAGCAACTGATTCAGGGTGCTAAAACACACACCCAAAATATTCTGATTCATACACACAGACACACACACACACACACACACACACACACACACACACACACACACACACACACACACACACCAGTGTTTCCCATACATTGACTTATTTGTGGCGGCCCACCACAATATCAACATTGACCACCACACAATGATTTTCCAGGTTGCACTAAATTGTGCTTAAATCTGGTTAGCATCATAACCATGCTGTGTTAATTTGTTAAAAACTATTGTATTCAAGTTAATTCTGCAAACCAACCACCACAAATGGAATTCAATTCTGTGGGAAACACTGCACACATAATACATTGACAATATTCAATTCCCGCCTCTCATAATACAATAACAAAAAATCTGTGAGAATCCTACCATCTATAAAACTCCATTTTGACACTAAAGTCTGAAGGTAAATGTTCTCTTTGCAGTCTTTGGCCCGTATTAAATTTACATCCACTTATCCACAGCTCCCGCCTCTCTAATCCCTGGCCTCTGGTGCTAAGGAAGAGAGTGCTGGGACTCGCCGTTCAACCCCACAACACCGCTGGTTACTTGTGATGTGGACGGCTGGTTTAGAAGCTCTGATAGATTAGCATTGGTTTCTGGGCACCTCACAGTGGGTCGTTAAGCTTCCTCTTTAGCCAAGGGAAGGAGAGGAGGGGTGCTAACTGCTAACTAACTACAGATGAGCTCCAGGAGGACTTCACAGGGATTCAAAAGTAGCTGAGACAGAGGGTAACACGGTATCCAGATCACATAATCCTGGAAGGCTGCACACTATGAAACACATACACACAGACACACACACACACACACCTGTGGTTAGGAACTGGGCATCCCTCAGCACCTTCCTCTAAGCCTGGCTCTTCTATCCAGAGCTGCACCCTGGTGAACCAGATCAAGCCCATAATACTCACTGACAGGCCGGAGACTTAGAGATGCGGAGAGGTAGTCTCTCGGAAACTGTGGAAGAGTGTCGGTGGGATAAGTTATGAAAGTGATGGGACTGGACTGGCCAGCAGGGTGCATCCATATTCACCCAGTTTCCAACTGATTGATGAAACATAAAAGCACTTTGTACACACTTGAATACATACACACACACACACACACACACACACACACACAATCACACACACACACACACACACACACACACACACACACACACACACACTTGAATACACACACTCACATATCAATATACCTAAAATACCAATACACACACACACACACATACACAGCTTGAAGGCCGTGTTGCAGGGTTCATTTTCCAACGAATTTGCACAATTTTGCTTGTTGGTAATAAACATTTAAACTGTTATCCATGGTATTTGATGTTGTTGGGTATCACAAAACGGAATATAATACGAAAAAGCAGGTACTATTTCACAGCGTTTGAAGTGATTCTCCTTTCCCCCACAATGCATTGCATTACGTCACCTTGGGGAGGCTACAGACCAAAGCCCACCTTGAGACCCTTGAGAGTAACGAGTACGACAAAAAGAGAGACGAGTAAGGGATTGTTCAGCAGTAGATAGCACAGATTATAGATAAATAGATAGGCTATAGATAGCCTAGATATGTATATAGACAGGTAGATAGATAGCTAGATAGATCATGTCATATGCTGGTCACGGGGGAGCTCCTCGACCAGCGGCCACAATGCACTCGCTTCCCTAGTTACTGCAGCTCTCCCATATTATCTCCCTCTTTGGTAAGCCGTACCCTGACGATGTCAATGGCAATCAATCACGAGCAGTAGTTATCGAAAAATATTCATGCTGAAGACACGACCAGCCTAATCGGCGGCGGCTAGAAGCTAAGTTTGCAACAACTGGGGTGGCTCACAGGTGTAAAACATAACCTCCAAAACGAGACCTCCCGAAATTCAGAAAAATTACTAAATTAATATCAGGCACCGTTATTACCATTGGTAGATCATAGGGTAGCTGTGATATAAATGCTGTGACGAAATTCGAAGTGTAAATATACAAACTTTATGTTGAAAGTGTAACCGCAATGTCCATTGAAATGCATTGAAATGAATGAAGTGCAGATCATGTAGTCCCCAAAGTGACGTCATCACCGAATTGCCTAAAAAAAACCCGCTAATGCTAAAAACAACAAAAACTGGCATTTAACACCATTTGGAGACATTTTTAAAAATGATATACATATATTGAGTGCTTTATGTACCCATTAATCAACAGTGGTGGTTAACCTGCAACACAGGCTTTAAGGTGCTGAACTAGTATCGTCTGAGCGCAGTTACTGTGATGTCAGAGTTAAGCATCTCAAACAGTTCAAGTATCCAGTTACACAAGTGTCGTTCCCAGTTAAGTGGCTGTCCCTTGAGTTCAGCTGTTCTGTGAAATGTAATTTATTCATGACCATTTAAATTAGGTAGTAATTAGATGAAGATAATTGCAAGA
>NC_055976.1:17933998-17951498 GCF_018492685.1 Alosa sapidissima
CCCTCTCAATGGGGGGGAGGTACAGGTCACAAATGAAAGATTAATTTAAGAACAGGAGAAAAGAAAAGCTCGCTGTACCCACATACATTTTGCAAACCTAACAGTTGGTTGCTGCAAGCCAACAATGACGCTTAGTGCCTTTAGAGTGAGAAGCCGAGCAGAACTCGGCTGTGTGGGTGTCAGTAGCAGCGCCTGGGCCTTATCTGGGCCTTACCTGGGCCTAGCGCTCTATCGCTGCTTTGAACAGTGTGGCTTTAGCTGTGATGGAGAGGGCAGGGCAAGACAAGTTTATTTATATAGCATGATAAATAAACTTATTAAAAGCATAAAAGGGCAATAGTTGAAAAAAAAAAGAATTTTAAACTGGCTACAGTTGTGGCCTTTTTGATGTCATCTGAAAGTTGTTTCCAGAGCTGAACTGCATAGCAACCAAAAGCTGCTTTACTATGCTGGGCAAGCACCATGATGCTTCACCGTGAGGGGAACATCTTATAGCGTGAGTCGAGCCGCCAGAGTGACACAAGTCACTGTACAACTACTGCTTGTGTCTAAGTTGCGAATACTTTTTTCATTTGACAATTTTCAAGGTTGTACTGGGGTGCACAGAGCATGACTGGCTCATGGTAGCGACAGAGCAACAACTAGCACAGCCCCATGAGTTTCCTGAAATAATACATGAACTGATGGCATTGCTGAGTTGAATATTTGGATCATAATAGATATATTTGGATAGTACAATAAACCTCCTGTCTGCGTAGACCTGGAACAGAGAATCACCATAGCATCCCATGTCCTCACACTTTATCTCTATATAATTTCCCATATCAAAGTCCTTTCCCAATGCAGCCATACTGTATGTTCCCAACACTGCATTCATTAGATCTCCTCCACCCATTTAGGCTATTATATAAGCATGTTGCTATAGGTATGGTGGTGCTTATACCGCCATATTAGCCTTCAATATTTCCCCATCCAATCATGTGTGGGCTGATCCCTTGAAAGCCATGGGTACAGTACCACTAGACCAATTAGCCAGGTTAAGCTGTCTGTAAGGAGGCCTAAGCCTGCCTCTCCCGGGCATGAGACGCAAAGCTGGTGATTATCACATGTAGCCCAGGAAGCAGCGACCATGTTGGCCTCCAGCAGTGAGGGCAACACATGGTGTTTGTGTTATGGCGACTGGAAGAACAACATTAATGGACTAAACGAAACCTGATGACCTAAAGTGGACAATCTCCAAAACATGGTGATTGGAGGCTGCTAGAGGGCTGATATCACAAGTGGAGAGAGCTATACACTGATAATCTACACACTACGTAGATCTAATCTACAGTTAATCAACAGTTATCACATAGGCTACATCAAGAGTTTAAGCTAATTGTTCAGAAAAATAGATCTTTATGTATTTTCTGTGTATTAATTAATTATTTTTTGTGTTAAACCTTCCACTTCCTACAACTTCATAGATTGCGGATGGTGGATGAATAAAAAAAATCGTTAATTAACTGACTATGACTGAATTATAGCCCTACCACTAGTCTCATTTAATGGGAACTGCAGATAGTACTTCCAACACCAATGTTTAATGTGTATGTCAATCACTAGAAACTTATTTTTTGTTTTGTAACTCTCCCATTAAATTGGCCTCTTTAAACAAAACTGAAATATTTTGACTGTGTCACATCACTTCAACTATGCACACAGCATGTTGTGAATCAAACAAATATTAATGAATGTGCCATATAACAAATATTAATGAATTGAAGACATTACAAAATATCTAACTTATAAGTGTAATTGTAGATGTTTAGCATTTGCCTAATTGCATTTTAATTGTAGACATTTACATGTCTGGATGTAGCATTGCAAATACCTTCATGGTCCAGCAGCAGGCATGTTAGTAGGTGAGGGTTGACTTCCTCCAGTACAGAGCAGAACGCACCAAACGCTGTGGGTCCCTTTGAGGACAGTTGGTCCAGGAAGACCTCAGCCTGCTTCTGGCTGCTCTGATGACCCAGGATCTCCTTGTATTCGCCCAGGGAGAAGACCCTGTGGTAGACCAGGTGCAGGAGCACTTTGTTGACATCCAGCTCCTTCAGGAGTCGCCCCCGGTGCTGTTTCAGTGTCTTGGCCGGCCACTTCTTGCACTTGTTGCTGCTGCTGCCGCCACTGCTGCTGATGTTGTTGTTGTTGCTGCCATTGCAGATTTTTGTTTTCTTGGTCTTGCCAGGTGGCTTTGGAGTGCTATCTTGCGTCCTAGAAAGCCACTTCCTGGTCCCATTCACAAACATTTTTGCTTTGTGTTGCTTTTGTGTGTGTTTGTTAGTTTGTGCGTGTTTCTTCAGCAAGATGATAGTCCTCCAGACAGTATCCAAACAAGACATTCAAATATTTTTCAGTGTGAAGAAGAGCACAAGACTAAAACAGACGAGATTGTGTCCATGCCCTATAATTCAGTCACCTGACGAGCCGGTCTCTGCTGTGAAGTGTGGTCAGTCTGGAGAGGTGTGGGGACAATCTGGACTGGGACTCTAGGATGGGCTGTTCGGCTGGCGGGCTGGCAGGGAGTGATGCTTAGGGTCAGTAAGAGGATTAGACCTCTGCAGACTGGCCGCTATAACACACACACAAAAATACACTCAGTTGTCTTTGATCCAGGCATAGGCTAGCTTGAGACAAAGCAATCTTGCAAATTATTCTATATCTGGCAAAAAATATTACCATACAGATGTGGAGGGAGACAACACGATTTTAGCAGAAAGAAAACAACTACACAGAGGAAAGAAAGTTACCACTGTCTTCAAAACTTGGACTGCCATTGTCATCTATGAAACCATCATGAGTAGCAGCCTACAGCCATGTAGGTCACAATTTCACTAAGGCTAGCTGGTTATTGTATTGAAAATAACTGGATAATGATTTAGGCCTACATTGTTTTGCACACATACACAGCATACACCATCTTATAATCACCATTAGAATAGCCCAAACTAAACAGCCTCATATTCTATCAAACATAACCAAGGAAACAAATGCATAGATGCAATCATAAAAAAATAACATTAGGCCACTTGGCCTTGGTGTTTTTAGTTTAGATGTGCAGGTCTAATCAAATTGACAGTAGGCTAGTTAATTTGTGGCAGGCCCTGGGTAATTATCCGACTAACAATAGGATTAGGGGAGACTCTTTTGTTTCCATCCCTGTATGATGTATTCCGCAACCCCCACCCCCCCCAGACATGCACAACACCCTGGCACTGATTAGAACTATCAGCTGTAGATTGGAATGTAATGCAACTACAACTGGCAGCAGTAGCTAATCAAATGAGCTCATTGGGATATTCCCTAAATGAATTGTCTGTTCCAGTATTATAACCGTAATCAAATAATATTTAGACAGCAGGATTCCTGAAGATTGTTCTCACGATGGTGAGCGAAGTTAAGGAATCAGTTCCTTTATTTAACAGCTAGTCAGGGAACGTTAGCAAGCATTGTTAGCCCAGGTGTTCTAGCACAAGTTTACAGAATTTGAAGTATATGTTTGTTCAACGTCAAGTAATATGTTTAGAAACAAGACAGCGTGGTTTTCCAATAGTGTCAAGAGGGGAATTCGTAGTGTTTGGGGTAAGTAACTTCAACTACAGCTAAATCAGATTAACAGTGAGCTTAATGTGATGTGACCATTGTAGCATGCTAATTAACGTTCTGTTGGCTGTTCATACCACCCCCAATTATCACCACTTTTGTTCAGAAATTCTAAAACAACGATGTTTGTTAACACTTCAAGATAACATTTGCTAAATGAACCTTAATGGGAGCATTTACTGCCTGAAATTAAAATTCCACTGGAGCTCCAAGCATTGTGTACACGCAGCCTTACAACGCGTAAAATGTCATTTTTGGTAGATAGCTAATTTAGATACACCGGTTGCGTTTCTTTAGGAGTCCGCCGTCTTGGTTTATAGAAATTCATGACGAGAATTCTCAGTCTAACCGTTCATGTGCCGTGGAAACGGCGCAAATAGGCGACCCATCAGGCCAGCACTAAACTCTAAGCGTGGTAAACAAAATCGGATATTTCAGGCAGTAAATGCTCCAGTTAAGAACCAAACCAGATTTTGTTCAAATCTACACACCTATGGCTACTGAAAAATGTAAGGTTCATTCAGCAAATGTTATTTTGAAGTGTTAAAAAACATCGTTGTTTTAGAATGTCTAAACAAAAGTGGTGATAATTGGGGGTGTTACGATAAAACAAATGACTGCTTTCAGAACTCTGCTACACTTTTGCTAACGTAACATTAGCCCTTGGTCAAATGAGTCTTGTTTACTTGAAAAATAATTATTGCAGAGTTGATGTGGGAAACATGAACAATGCAGACCAAGCGTATAAGGTGGGTGACATTACTTATGCCAGTTGTTTCCCGCCTGTGTTCCAGTTCGTGAAGGAGGGCACATTGTTGCCTGGAGGAGGGCATCTTACCTGTTCAGTGATGATGCCTCATGCCCGGACACCCACAGGTTAACAACCTTCAATTAACTTCCTAACTTCGTGCGGTACTTGCATCTCACGTGTTGATAGGCTTAGACGTAAATGCAGTTTGATGTGCTATATCTGTCTAAAATATTACATGTAGTAGGCCTATGGCAAGTGATGTGAAAAGGTTCATTGGAGAATGCGGGCATCGATCCCGCTACCTCTCGCATGCTAAGCGAGCGCTCTACCATTTGAGCTAATTCCCCGTTGCAGCATCCAGCGTTGAGCTGAAAACTACAGCTAAATCAGATTAACAGTGAGCTTAATGTGACGTGACCGTTGTTAAAGTTAACATGTTTTGTTGGCTGTTAGGTAGCATAGCACAATTCCTGTTTGTCAAATCAAATTGCGGAAATAGCGCCCAAGTAGCAAACAAAATTACGTTTGCAAAATTGCATTGCTCACAAATGAAGTTGTTGAAGATCTTCACCCAAATGCAGTGGTGGAGGAAGTACTGAAACTCAGTACTTAAGTACAAATACACAGAATATTTACTTTAGTAAAAGTAAAAGTACCACAATGACAACCCTACTTAAGTAAAAGTAAAAGTACCTGCTTTTAAATGTACTTTAAGTATTAAAAGTAAAAGTATTTGCATAATGATTTATTCTCTCAATCTATATTCTAAAAAAATCAGTATGGGCTGTGGCATTTTAATTAAGATAGTTTTAGGTTATACTCGACTAGATAGTTTTAAGCTAATGCAATTGTGCTTACCATCTGTGGCCCAGTTTACATTCTGACCTACAATTCTAGAGACTGTAGGCCTAATTCTGGTTATCTAGGGTGATCTGATGAGTATCATTCAGCAAAACACGAGAGCCTGAAGTTTAACGGGGTAGACAAGGGAAACGTCGGGTGGATCGTAATGCCAATTCTGCTGATTGAACAGACAATTTGCTGAGTCTTTATGATTAGGTTCATTAGTTTCACTTGCGCAGACTCACATAGACATTGAATGAGCGCTCACATTAGTACTAGGCTACCCCCCAATTGTAGGCTATGCTTCTTTTTTCGGCTAGCGGTTCTATAACAGTCTACCATTCATTTGTGCCGCAAATGATCAGACGTGTGACACAAGCATGGGCATAGCCTGTAACTTCGCTGATCCGCGGATAGCAATCTCATCGGAGTGGAGGCCCTAACACTGCAGATAACAGACAGAGAAAGGCACAGAACACAGTTGCATGTCCAGTGTAGCCATGGGTCTGTTGAATATAGCCTACCGAATGCAGATGGCTACAAGCTCACGCTTTGCCTGGTCTAGACTAGAAATTATGTTTCAAAGATTTAGAAGCTGGGCACGTATCCAGAATCTTTGGTAGCAACCCCGCCCCTGGTAAAACAAACGTGTTTGTCAGAGAGAAAAGAAAACTGATCATAAAATGTATCGTAAAAAGGAACGATGGTGTTGTAGAAATGTAGCGGAGTAAAAGTACAGATAATTGCTGTAAAATGTAACAAAGTAAAAGTCAAAAGTATGCGCTATAAATTCTACTTAAGTAAAGTACAAATACGTGGAAAATTTACTTAAGTAGCCTACAGTAGCGAAGTATTTGTAGGCCTACTTCGTTACATTCCACCACTGCCCAAATGCCAGAAAAGTGACTTTTTATGTCTGCCTGTCTACATCTTTGTATAATTGTAAACTTGTGTGTTTGTTTGTTTGTGCGCGTGTGTTGTGTGTGTCTCTGTGTGTCTGTGTGTGTGTGTGTGTAGAATATTTTTGAGCAGAGAGTATTTGGAAGGCGAATTGACTGTTTTCCACAGTTCTTTTATCACTGTGTGTGATGTGCGTCAGAGTGTGAAGTCTGTGCCCATCGGACACTATGTGCTTCCACCAGTACCTGTCCAGCAAGGTATAGAGTCGCAAGCAGTTCTCTTCACTCTGTTTCATGATTAAGCCACTCAAATCTGAAATATTCAAGGAAAATAACCTAGACAGTTGAATAGTTAGCCTAGTACAAAGCATATTGATTTGCCCAAATCCACACGTTTGGGTGTTCACATGTGTGTGTGTGCCTGTGTGTGTTCCCAGAGGTCAAAGCAAAGATCGGTAGATTCATATGGGAGCAAGAAGACCTCACAGAAGGGACTGAGGTGCAGGAGGTTGATTGGAATGCTGCTCTCATCATCATTGCATACCTAGCTGCTACACAAAATGGATCCACTCATATCTAAACTCAATTTATATTGTTTTATTATCTGTATTATTGCCAGTGAATATCTGTATGTTGTCTGTATATTACCCATTGAGTAATAGTAAGTAGGCTATTGCGTAACCAATGCTCAAAATTCATTGCCAAATTCAGAGAAATCATTCGGACAGTCGTTTTGTAATGTTTTACAGTTTTATGTTTATCAGGGTTCACTTTCTCAGTTACAGAGTCAGAGAAGAGGCCATGGAGATAGTGCAGCTTCTAAGCAAAGGAGTGAAATGAGGTGTGTGCCATTGTCAACAGGTTCCTGTTGTCATCACCTGACATTACCACTAGATGTCGCCATTGTTACAGGATAATATTGTTCTTCTGTTATTTTTGTGTACATGATCATGCAGATCATGCAGGAGAGTTTTTAAGCAATTTATTTAGCATTATAAGTGAATTGCTTATGTTATTGGTTATATAACTCAATTCAGGAGTCTAAAGTATGTGGTTTAATGACAAACATGGTTACGTGAGTAAGTAGTAAATCGCAGATGTTATTTTAGAAAACATTATCTTCTGGACATTTACCACTTACACCAAATAATTTAACCAGGTTCGTCTCTAAACCACACATCTGGAATACCAAGATAGAACAGGTTGCTAACAACGAATGCCATGGGTTTGATGCACAGGGAAAACTCATCTGTACTGTTAGGCGGGGATCACATTAGCCAGCAGCAAGCGGCAGGTTTCCTATTGTTCTCTATGGTTCGGCAGCGGAATGGTGGCAACGCTGGTGTAACACTAGCGTTGAACAAGCTGAGCGTTTAACTTTCAAAGCGCAACGCGACGTATTCAATTGTCAGTTCAGGCAAACCGTTTTGTGTTCCTTAGGAACGAGATAGAACTTATTATGGTCTGAGCGTTGCGTAACGCTTGCTGCTGGCCAGTGTGATCCCCGCCTAACAGTAACAGTTATAGTATTGTTTGTGTGTCCCCCCCACTCCATGGGAAGCGTGGACAAGATCCTCATGAGTCTGGACGAGCTGCTGATGGCCTCAGGGCGGGAGGACGCCGCATGCTGTGAGGTGCAGCACTACCCCGTCAACAACATGGTCTCAGGTGTGTTCACAGGTGGAGAACTCTCACGAGAAGAAAACAATCATTATATAGAATAATAATTGTACTTGTTAAGTAAAAACTAATATTAGTATAATGCATGTGTATTGGAGTTGAGTGTTAGAGTCAGACACAAAGATCAGAAGTAAGACTTATAGTATAACAGATATATTTATTTACAGATGCCTCAGTGTAACCTATACAGATAATGTAAATATTAAAACATCTTAATATAAACTAGAGTTAAACCAGTTTTTTTCTTTCTAATTAAAATGATTTGTAACTATTTTTCCCTGTACCAAGCTCCCTTGACAAATGTAGTCTTGAGTGGACGATGTTTGACAGGAAGTATTCTGCCCTGGCAGGATATGTGGCCTTAGACCAGCTGAAGAGGTACAACGGGGAGCTGCACGACTTCCTTCCTGGTCAGGGGGGCTACTCCGTCAGCGTCCGCAGCAAGAGATGTCACCTCACAGCAGGACATCCACAAGACTGGGCCAAAAAAGTAGCAAAATTGCCTCCAAGAGAGTCTCCCACAAGCTCTGACAAGATGTAAGATTTCTGACCTAATCTGCTGTGAAGGTCTTAGCACTTGCAGATGGTACAGTAAACATAGTGTATCTACATGTCTACTTGGTATGGTTCAATGATCGATTTCCATAGCATATTTTAAAACTGGTGAGAGCGATGTATTTTCAGTATTGTCTGATTCATATTTTTTAATTCTTTAAAAGAAAGGGGGGGAGGATCAGACATTTGTTTTAGTCATGTGAATACAATTATATTGTAACCACCAAAATATGGAAATATCCTAGTCACATTAAATAAAATGCTTGTTTTGTTTTATCAGCCCTTGTTGTTTTACTAAATTGTTGACAGTTTATTACAGCAAGAGCTACATTATACATATAAAGATGTAATTGCTATAGTCTAATATTAGGGGGAAGTTTTAGTTCATACATAGTTTATTATTTACCTGTGTGAACAGTGATGAGAGTGTTGTTTCACTGGGAGAAGAGGTAGTGTTAGTCATCCCCTCACCTCATGATGGCCCGTGCTTCACTAGTTACAGTGACTGTTAATATTACACCCCAAACATGTCAACATGAGGTCAACAACAACTACATCATGCCAAGTCAGCTCCAGATCATTTACATTTGGTGGTTTATTATAGTTTTAGCAAGTGCTTCTGTCAAAAGCAGCTGAATGTAGGTTTATATCACACATGTTCCTCTAACTACCTGTACCAGGCTATAGTTGGTATTCTGGGCCAAATGGGAAAGTTACTAAAGGAATACACGGTGCATTGATGGAAATCAACAGGTACTGTGACAGTCCGCTCCAAAATGAGTTTGTGATTCTCCATTCCTGCTGGAACATATTCCACACTATGTACTATGTAAATTACCCCTTGGGGATAAATAAAGTGTTTTTGAATTTAATTGAACACACAACTGAAGAGCTGCCCGTTTCTGACATTACAAGCACTTGAAGTATAGTATTATATCACGTATACCCTTTATTTTCCCACCTTCCACTGGTTGTGGCTAAAGACATACCACACACTGCAAGGCCAACAGTTTAATATGTAGTTAGGCAAACAAAGGAACTTGCGGCATATGCACCTTTTTTGGCTTTTAATGCACACGATTTGACTGATTCAGCCATCTTTTTGTATCTTCACCATGACTGCACAATTTTAACCAGTGTAAAATGAGATTTGGAAAACGCCTCCATCACAAACTTTGGTATGGTGCACATGTTACACATGTGAACCAAGGGGAGGGTTCCAAGTCCACAGGTCGCTCGTCAGAGTCGGTTGAAATTATTCATTATAATGTTTCGTTCACCAGTGTTGTTTTTTATGCGCATGATATACCAGATTAGTGTTTAATAAAACCTGACTGACTTAAGACAGAAAATACAGTACTGAACTATCCGCTTTGTTTAGAAATCAGATACCACTGTTTGCGCAGCGTTGAGGTTCGTGAACACAAGCAAGGAAAAGCAGGAAGTGAGTGCGATGACACTTGTCCTGCTGGTTTGGTGCACGAGTTTGCAGATTCAGCTAACGGAGTTGGTGTTATTCTCAACTGACTACTATTGAGTAAAAATGGATAAAACTAACCTTTCAGTGGTGCTGCATTCCAAAGGCGATCTGAGACTGGTAAGTCAACGCTGAACACTGCCGCCAGTGAATCATTGGTTTTGTTTTGATTAGCAAAATATATGCCATTGCTATTTAGGATGGAATGTGTGTGTACATCCTGTGACAAAGTGCATTAAAGTAACCTAGCAAGTTATGTTATGTTAGCATGCAATGCAAACCATCGTGGTCACTGTCTAAGCAGTTTAATGCACATTGTTTGCAGGAACATCGACCAATACCTGAACCAGGACCAAATGGTAGGTGCATTAATTTCGTCCACCGAGCTGGAACCGTGCCGTTATGAATTATGATAGCCTATTGTGCAAAAGGGCAAGGCACTTTAGACTATGACATATCATAGATATGAAAGAACGCAACAAAGTCCCCTTTGTAGATTGAAAATTGTCCAACTCAGAACTCAGGTGGCAAAAACATAACAAATGTGAATCAAGTTCTATGGAGTGATAGAAAGAATGGAACAAGTCCATGTCATCAAAGTTATCCAAGCAAGTTATCCGAAATACTTTAACAACAACCTATCTGCTATAGGCATGCAAGACTCATGTAGCCTAGTATAGGCAAAGTAATGCTGTTTTTGAAGACACAGGGAGCTGCACCAGATATTGATTTGATTTGTGTTTGTTTTTTTGTTTACTGCACTTAACATGTTATTTACCACCATACAGAATTTAATCATTAGTGGCTAAACATTTGCACAGAACTGTATATTGGCATAATAGCCTAACTGCATATTCTTCACTTCTTAATAAGGTCAGTGTTTAAACTGCAACTTGCTACTTTAAATGTGATTGATCTCCATTCTAATCCGTACAGAGGTGTTACTGCAGATGCACTCTGTGGGGATCTGCGGATCCGATGTCCACTACTGGCAGAACGGACGAATTGGAGACTTTGTGGTGAAGAAGCCCATGGTTCTCGGGCATGAGGCGTCCGGCCGGGTCGTCAAGGTGGGTTCGGACGTCACTCACCTCAAACCAGGTAAGTAGCGGAGTAGTCCTACAGAGAGATTTGGTTTAGAGTATGAGAGGTTTAAGTGTGATGCGAAAATTACAAACTACTACAATAGAACTAATACAATACAGATTTCTACAGTTCCACTTCTGTGATGTTCTATAGGCTACCTCTGTAAAATCCTCCTTACCCGCAGCAGGGTTTCTCAACGGGGGGGCGTTCGTACAACCTAGGGGGGCGCTGGGAACGTGAGAGGTTTTTTTTTTTTTTTTTTTTTTGGTGCAAAAATAGGCTACCTGAAATAAATAGGCTATTTTTTCATTCATGGGTTTCAAACCCCTCTACCGTCCCAGCTACATTTTACTGTTTATCTATGCTCAGTGGTCATACAGTGCAGTTTGGGCCTGCACACGCCCGGACTCACGTCCCCCAGCCCTGCTCGCTGTTGTTCTGCAGCTGCTCTGAGCGTAGTGTCCACGAAAAGACCGTTGCTAATCAAATACGAAATATATATAGGCCTAAACAGGCCTCACGCGCGGAATCTGTTTTGTGATTGTTTTTTGTCCATGATAAAATGACACGTCTCGTTGCCTACATTTAATGTTCCTATTGATTTAAAGAAAAAAATCATTACAACCAATGCTGATGTAGTGTTTTTTTTTACCCAACCAGTCTCCTATTGCTTCCAACAGTGGGCTGCTTAATAATAAAATAGGGATTTTCTTATAATTCCAGAAGAAACCAAAACAGCACAGAAATGTGCTCGTTTTTTATTTAAGCAATATAGCATGAGCGTGAGTGGCCTATAGCCTACCTGGGGGTGTAGTTTTTTTTAATTTTTTTTATTGTGTGTGTGTGGGGGGGGGGGGGGGGGGGGGGGGTTGCCAGAGGATCAAAGTAAGGTCAGGGGGGCGTTTGCTCAAAAAAGGTTGAGAACCACTGCGCTATAGTGTTCCTATAGTAGGCCTACAGTCTAATATTACTTAATATTATAAGATTCCTATAGTTTTTTTTTGTAAAGGATGGGCTGGGAGGCGAGCATTAAGTTTGTTTGGTAACACTTAACATGAACCCTAACCCTAACCCTAATCCTAACCTCTAACCCTAAACCTAACCCTAACTTGTTATGACAAAAACCGAATGTCACTTAATAACAGAAGCGTTATGTCATAAATGTTTATGACTTGTTTATGACACGTTCATGACAGTGTCATGCCACTCTTATGTCGATACTGTCAAGTAAAGTGTAACCGTTTTTCCCCTACCTTCAGGGGACAGAGTTGCGGTAGAGCCCGGTGTGCCCCGGGAAATGGACGAGTTCTTCAAGTCAGGACGCTACAATCTTTCCCCAACAATATTCTTCTGCGCCACACCCCCCGACGATGGCAACCTTTGCCGATACTACAAACACAGTGCCAACTTCTGTTACAAGTAAGTTCCTCAATCTGTCCCTGCACTGTCCTCTAACCGGAATGCCTTTGACCGTGTCATGCCAAAGTCTAGTCTAAGAGTGAAGCATTGAGAATTGACACTGCTGTGTTATGCTGATGATTGAGAATGGTGGTAATCAGTGTTGCTCACCTCCCCTGCAGGTTGCCCGATAACGTAACGTTTGAGGAAGGAGCGTTGATTGAGCCCCTGTCTGTGGGCATTCACGCCTGCAGCAGAGCCGGGGTGGCCTTGGGGAGTACTGTGCTCGTCTGTGGGGCAGGTAGGACCTCGAAAGGGCCGTTCACAACAGGAATCATAAGATAACTGAAACTATAGTGATATAACGACTATAAAGGTAAACTATACAGATAACTATCAATAAAGTATCTATCTATCTATCTATCTATCTATCTATCAGTCTCTCCTCATGTTGATGAATGTGATGGCTAAAATTTAATGGATTCTGACTGGCTCTAAGCTTTTTATCGTTCTCAAAATCACTCTCAAAGTGATCCCCAACTAAATCGTTGTTCATGTCGGTATTGTTATAGTTTATGTGTGGACGTCATTCATATTACCTAAAGCAATACTTTCTTACTGTTGTCATAAGTTATCGCTCCTGGTGTGAACGACCCTTAACCCTTAAAGGTGTAGGTTTTTGAACGTTCTAAGTTCCGCAACAATTGAAGGTTCTAAAATTCTATGTTGAATTCAATGAACCCAGATATTCTTTAGAACGTTCATTTCTCAACATTCCTGTCACACCAGTGTGACGGTACTCCTTTAAGGGTTAATAAGAGGGCAAGAGCTACCTCTGTCACTATTAGCGAAACAGCTATTCAGGTCAAGTGTGAGTTTGTCCGTTTTTGGTGGCTATTATAAAGGCCTCACACATGCACACAACTAAGCTGCAAACCCAATGGACTACATTTAATCACAAGCTTTGTTTACAAATATACCGGACATTTATTTCATGGGGAAATGTGGACCATATAACCCTCAGGTCTCCTCATATCTCTTGCACAGGCCCCATTGGTCTGGTGTGTCTGTTGGCGGCGAAAGCCATGGGAGCCTCTCAGGTTGTCATAACTGGTGAGTGGAGCAGCATTGGGCCTCTTCAGTTGCAACTTTAACTGTAACTTACAACAGTCTGTTGTTAATGTGGTTGTGTAATATAAAGAGAGTGTGGTTTTTTTCTAGCAATCCTATTACTCTGCAGCCATAGTTTCTGCTTCTGACAACAGCCATGACATCTACATCACTTTGTATTTGTGTGTTTAGCCGAGGGATGGGCGAGATAAACTGAAAAATAAAATATATCACTATATTGGTAATATCCATGGTAGGGTTTTTTTTTTTGTGGTAACGAAATGAAAATTTTACCATTTAACACCAGTCATCTTTTCTTTGCCACAGTCACATCTGCATACAGTCTTGAGAGCCAAAAAAAATAAAACTCCAATACAGTAGTTTAAAGTGGTTAAGTTAAAAATTATAATTAGAATTTTATTCAGAAATGACTGTAAAATTCCAGTAAACTTACTGGATCATAGCATGGTAATTACTGTATCATAGACGATACGCTACGACTCACTCCTGATGTGCCCTGTTTGTGTGGTCAGACCTTTCGTTGGAGAGGCTCTCCATGGCGAAGGAGCTGGGGGCGGACTTCCCTCTGGAGGTGAAGAGGGAGGACACAGCGGAGCAGCTGGCTAAGAAGGTTGAGGGGTTGCTGGGGGACCAGCCCCACGTCACCATTGAGTGTACCGGCGTCCAGAGCAGCGTGCAGACTGCCATCTACGTGAGTCAGATCCCCATGATGCTGATGAATATGTAGTGGTAGCCATTTGGTACGAAGCTGGGGCGCGTTTCCCAAAATCATAGTTTTGTAACTAAGTTAGCAACTTTGTTGGTTACAATGCAATTTCCCATTGCCAACCAACTAAGCTGCTAACAGGTAGCAACTATGGTTTTGGAAAACGCACCCCAGGGCAGTATGTACGTTGTGTAAACCTCCCTGCGGACGCCTTAAAAGATGTGCTAGTGAGAGATGCCACGCACATCCCCACGCATGGGGCCAGAGCTGTGTGCGAAGACGTGTTCAGCCAGTCAGTGGTGAAATATATAAATAAAAATCACCAGCTTTGATTTGATTGTACAGACTGGCTTGAATAAGCCTGATTTAAAGGTACTGTAAGCAAATCAAAGCAGCAATATCTCCTCACGATCCACTAGCTCTCTATTCTGTGAGTACATTGTGAAAAAGGAACGGTCTACAGTACCTTTAAATCAGGCGTAATCAGCCAGTCAGTGGTGAAATAAATACATAAAAATCACCAGGCCACCTGTGTCTGTGCGTGATGTGCGTGCGTGCGTGTGTGCGTGTGCGTGCGTGCGTGTTTGTGCGTGTGCGTGTGCGTGTGTGTGTGTGTGTGCGCGTGCGTGTGTGTGCGTGTGTGTGTGTGGGCGTGTTTGTCCTGTCCTAGGCCACGCGCCCTGGGGGTGTGGTGGTGCTGGTGGGGATGGGGGCGGAGATGACCACAGTCCCCCTCCTCAACGCGGCGGTCAGAGAGGTGGACATCAGAGGGGTGTTCCGCTACTGCAACACGTAAGAAACATGCCCCCTTACTCTTTACCAAGACCCTGTTACCCCATTTCCCCACAGTTTCACTCACCTTTAGAGGTATACTGTATTTTCATGAGCAGCTGCTTTTGAGCAAGAAGCGCCTTTACCTACCCACTTTAAAGAGATGCTGCTAAGAAATGGAATTTCTCTCTGTCTCTCTCTCTCTCCCCCAGTTGGCCCATGGCCATCTCAATGCTGGCTTCTAAGAAGGTGAACGTGGCGCCACTGGTGACGCACCGTTTCCCCCTGGAGCAGGCCGTGCAGGCTTTCGAGACCACCCGCCAGGGCCTCGGCGTCAAGGTCATGCTCAAGTGCGACGAAAACGACCAGAACCCCTGAACTTCCCTGAGGACAACCCCCTCACCTGGAAACAACCTCTGACCTCACACCTGAGGAGAACTCTACAGTCCATCCCCCTGTCCAGCGTAGGCACCACTGACAGGCCCGCTGCTACAGCAGAGCCACATGAGAAGCCATAACTAGTCATATTGTAATTGTGAATAAACAGAGAGCGAATGTCTATACAGCAATGAGATCAGTGTTACGCTGTTTGAAACACTACTGAAGAGCTTAGGGTTTGAATTCAAGCAGTTATAACACTTGATTCAGGTTGAGGGTAATAAGTGATATCAAAATAGGCAAGTTTTTAATGGAGTTAATAATAATTTCTCATGTGAGCACTTGTGTTGTCCCCTCAAAACGTGGGTAATTGAGTTTCTTATTACAAGCCAATTCTATTAGAAATTCATTATGTTTTTATAACAATAATTTCAAGCCATAAAACGGCAATGATTTGTGAATAATTTATAACTACTGCCTTTCATCTTTCTTGAGTATAAGTAGAATAAGTATACTTCAGAGAAAAGCTTTTTGATATTTTTGTGATCATGTAACAGAAAAGTCAATCGCAAGTCAATTAAAGTCTCCCCCTACATCCTTCACCGTAGTCATTTCCATGGTATCCAACTGGATGTCATTTCTCAGTTGTAAGTTTAAGGGGAAATTCATCCATAAACTAATTACAGTCTCTCCTTATTAGTTGTACTGTCTCCTGTTAAACTGGTTGCATAATGCTGGGACTATAGGTAATGAGGTCTTTATGGTCTGTAATGAGGTCTTTATGAACAGTACTCTACAATGACAAAATACAATGTGTTTGCCAGTCGAAATAAGTGAAATAAGTCAAGCAAGAATGTCTTGGGCATGATAGATAGATATATGGGTCATGTAGACAGCAAGACTTCATAAGGAAGTTGCACTCATGACTTTCTAGAGTTGGTCTATTGTGTAACCCCTGTAACCCCATGTTTTATCCGATTATGAGGTGTTTCCTCATTTGATGCTTGTACCTCTGCATTGTGACCACCAGGTGGAGCTAGCTCATTTCAAACAGACTCCTCCCAATTTCCATAGGCTTAATTTTTGGTTACATTAACTGGGTCTTTAAATTGTACAGTGTCTATTTCTCTGTAACTTAAAAAAAAAAAAAAGCTCAATGATATATATTGCAGCCATCTACAGATTTCGGTCTGCCACTGGGACAATGCCAATGCCTTTCTGAAGTTCTAAAAGTTAAGAAATGTTTTCAACTAAAAAGTGCTCGGAGAGGCCGCAAAATGCTCATTAAAAAGGACGCCGGGTGCAGCATAGCCGCATACCTCCTCCATCTCCTCAATGAGAAACGAGATTAAGCCAGTATGTTATTTTACATTTTATTTGTTATTTTTGACATAATGATGTCTTTAAACTCACATGCAGACAGCTAGTAATGATAATGTACCGTTAGTTTTCAGAGTTTACATCTTCATATAAGACATTTTGCAGTGTTTTAAAAGCATTACTCTCCTGTAAGGCTTTCCATCACAGTGTGGTACCCATATTGCCAAACGTCAATCCAAACGTCCGTTCTGTGATGAGGATGTTCCCCAAGAGTAACAGTGGAGTAGAGATGAGCACACAACACGAGATGAAACTGACTTTTTATGTACAGACATTCCAATACTGCTTAAGGTGTCCAAAGAAACAAAAAAAACAAAACATCATTTTCCTTAAACAACACAGTTACATTCACCATGGACTTGCCTGGTCGCACACACTCACACACACACATACGCACAAGAACCGACATTGCACACATAAAAAATAAACTTTGCAGTTACACATTTGATGTTCCATTGTTTCTGTTTTTTTCCTCGTTATTTCTTGTTTGTTTTGTTTTTAAAAGAAATTAATTTACAGTACATATGGTAACATTTTAGACATTTTTTTTTTTTTTATGTTATTACAATAAGCCAGGAGCTGTCTGGTGTGTGTACACATAATGGCACGTAAAACGCGTTGCACTGCGCACATCGTACACACAGCTTATGATTCCCGCAAAACAATGAAAGAGGACCCATTAAACATCTGTTCCATTGGTAATGCCCAAAAGAAAGGAAGAGAGCTTCTGGAATGGAACACGGCCCTTTTGGAAACACATTCTTTAGAGTTCTGTACACCAGTTCAAAGATGAATGATCT
>NC_055976.1:17956498-17961498 GCF_018492685.1 Alosa sapidissima
GTGTGTGTGTGTGTGTGTGTGTGTCAATATATGTGTATGTTTCTGTACCTTAATGATGTCCTGGCAGGTGCTGATGCCCATCAGACTGGTGTTGATGAATATGATTATTCTGCGTGTGAGTGTATGTGTGTGTGTGTGTGTGTGTGTGTGTGTGTGTGTGTGTGTGTGTTGCGGTACCTTGATGATGCCCTGGCAGGTGGCGAGTGGCAGGCCCACCAGGCTGGTGTTGTTGATGGACATGATCTGGTCCCCGATGCTGAGCTTGCCAGAGCGCGCGGCCGGGCCGCCGTTCATCATGTTGGCCAGGATCACCGTGGGCAGGATGGAGCCCCAGCCTGACTCCACGATCACGATGCCCAGGATCTCACCCTTCTGCTTCTCCAGCTGCAGCTGAGGACGGAGAGAGAGGAGAGAGAGGGTGTTAGTGAGGAGAGAGAGAGAGAGAGAGAGAGAGAGAGAGAGAGAAGGGGATGAGGAGAGGGGGAGACAGAGAGTCTGTGTGATAGAGAGGGAGACAGAGAAAGGGACTCCACAATCACTATGCCAAAGATCTCACTTTTCTACTTCTCCAGCTGCAGCTGAGGACGGAGAGAGAGGGTGTTAGTGAGGAGAGAGAGAGGGAGAGAGAGAGAGAAGGGGATGAGGAGAGGGGGAGACAGATGAGAGAAAGAGAAAGGGACTCCACAATCACTATGCCAAAGATCTCACTTTTCTGTTTCTGCAGCTGCAGCTGAGGACGGAGAAAGAGGGTGTTAGTGAGGAGAGAGAGAGAGAGAAAGGGTGTTAGTGATGAGGAGAGAGAGAGAGGAGAGAGAGGGTGTTATTGATGAGGAAAGAGAGAGAGAGAGAGAGAAGGGGATGAGGAGAGGGAGACAGATGAGAGAAAGAGAAAGGGACACAGACTCCACAATCACTATGCCAAAGATCTCACTTTTCTGCTTCTGCAGCTACAGCTGAGGATGGAGAGAGAGACTTTTGACTTTTAAGGTTCCTTTATTGATAGTCAAAAAAAGGAAACCAGGTAACATTAAAACCAACCCATAATAAAACCTCCCTCCACCCCCCCACCCTCCCCAAACTCACATTCACAAAATATTCAAAAACAAATTACCACAAAAAAAAGGAAAACAAAAGAAAACAATCAACCAGACAGACAGACCAACCTACAGTAGCTATCAGTCACCCATCATACGGCTCAAAACTTGAACAGTAATTCCCCTCCTTCAGCCAGTGCACAAATACAACCCTCAACCCCCCATGTTCCATTAAAAGTCTTAAGGTCACCAATTAGCTGATAGTACTTGTACTCAATCCTCAGCCTTGTGGCCAAGGATAGTTTTAACAAAGGCACCGACTCTGTTAAGCCTATCCCCTCCACCCTGTTCCTCAGCCACACAGCCATCTTAGCCTGTCCGAAAAGAAAATTCAGAAGAACCACATGAGCCTTCCTAGCCACAGAGTATTTAGGACAAAAAAAAAAAAAAACCACGAAAAAAACTTGCCCAATCTCCCACACCACTCCTTCACTAAATCAAACAACCCCCTCAGCCTAGAGCATTCTACAAACAAATGTGGCAAAGTTTCATTCTCCCCACAGAAAACACGCCCTTCCCCTACTCCTGGCTCTAAGTGTGCTCTGTGTCTGTTCGTAGCTATTGCACCATGTACAACTCTCCACTGGAGATCACCCGTTCTTTTTTTAACTCTGGTACATAGGACACTGGTACATAGACCGCCAACTGCCTTTCGGAGAAGAACCCGGCCCCAAAAAACCCCACCACCTCGACTCCCTCACACCAGAGAGGGCCTGAAGATTCCTGACTTTCACACAGATGTGATAAAGTGCCTTCTTGCTTGCATTCTCAAAAAAACTCCAGCTGTGGTGTCGCGAAGCTGAGAAGCACACCTTGGCCCTCACACCATTGTCCGACTCCGGGTCTCACACGCAGCTCCGGGAACCAGTCCAGCTCACCCGTGAACTCCATCGGGGACAGGAGACAATGTTTTGCATCCTCAGGGATAATCCTGTGAATGTCCGTCATCACCCTTGAAACAAGCCGGACTGAAAAAGTCCCCATAAGTCCTGCCACCTCCTCTGAAGAGCGCCAGGAGTCCGCCAGCACTAAATCCTTGAGCTTCATGATGCCAGCCCGAAGAAAACCAGCCCTCAGAGTGGGGGACTGCAATGCCACCACTGGCAGAGCTGCATTGTGGAAAAGTGGTTCCTCTCCCACCCACATACTGGGTACAATGACCCTTTCTTGAGTGCTTAAAATTTCCAAGCCCGTAGGACTGACTGGTAGAAAGGGGTCAGCCCTGAAAGACCTCCTGAGTCCAGGTCCATCAAAAACAATTGCCTGTCCATCCCCAAGCCACCGGCTTGCCTCAACAAAGCACAACCAGTCTGTGCCCAGCTGACCTCCGGGACGTACAACAGTCTCTGGGGCGCCTGCAGCCGGAAAGCGTCCACTCGGCTTCCTATGTCCATGAGGCCTTGGCCCCCCTCCTGCAGCGGGAGGTATAACACAGCCGCTCTGAGCCAGTGCTGCCCCGACCAAAAGAAGTCCACCATCATACGCTGGATCTCCACCACCAACTCCTTGGGTGGATCCAGAACAGACATCCGGTGCCACAGTGCTGAGGCAATGAGGTTATTAAGGACCAAAACTCTCCCCCTATATGACAGCTGAGGTAGCAACCATTTCCATCTAGACAACCGAGCACACATTTTATTAACTAACCCAATGTTTCTGTTGAAAAGCGATGTCCCCTAAAAACACACCCAGGAATTTTAATCCCTTTCGATCCCATTTTAAATTACAGGGGAGCTTTGGAGCATCACACTCTCTCCCACACCACAAGGCTTCGCTCTTAGTCCAATTTACCTTAGCAGAAGATGCCTTCTCAAACACTGCCAATGCCTGACGAACAGAGCTCACATCGTCATTATTGCAAACCATAATAGTCACATCATCTGCATGCTGAGAGCTTTACAGGCTCTTCCAACATCCCAGCCCTAAATCCTCCCAACCTTTGTCTAAGTAGACATAGCAAAGGCTCAATTGATATAGAGTATAACAACCTTGAGAGAGGGCAACCCTGTCTAATACCCCTCCCAACCTGAATGGGTGTGCTCAGACCCCCACCAACCATAACCATACATACAGCTTTAGCATACAGGAGTCTCACCCAGGATATAAAACATTCCCCAAACCCAAAAGCCTTTAGCGTTCTAAAAAGAAAACGATGGTCAACGCGATCAAACGCTTTTTCTTGGTCTAGTGACAGCATCCCAAGGTTTTGATTACGACCTTTAGCTAGGTCTAAAAGGTCACGGATTAAGAACAAGAAAGTTATCTTGTATTGTTCGACCCTGAATACAGTAGGACTGATCCTTATGAATTATAGTGTCCATGTGTTCCCCAAGTCTATTTGCCATCACTTTTGATAGAATCTTATAGTCCGTACATAGTAAAGCCACAGGTCTCCAATTGGTGAGCAAACACAAGTCCCCCTTCTTTGGTAGAAGTGTCAGGGCTGCCCGACGACAGCTCTCGGAGAGCGATCCATCCCTGATCCACTCCTGCAGCACTTCAAAGAAGTCGTTCCCAATCATCCCCCAAAAAGCCTTGTAAAAGTCTGCAGGAAGACCGTCCATGCCTGGGGCTCGACCTATAGACAGCTGTTGTACAGCAGCAGTCACTTCCTGAAAAGTTATAACAGAGTCCAATATCCGTCTCTGATCCGCACTGATTTGTGGGAGATTCTATAGCATATCATCCCCACTCCGTACATCCACCTCCTCCGCAGAATACAAATCACACAGCTGCAGTTGAGAAAGAGGCATACTGCTGACAAAAAACCTTAATCTGGACTTTCCCAATCTCCCACCATTGTGACTTATTCCTATATAAATGCTTCTGTGTCCTCCAGTGCCCCCAAAAATCTCTAAAGCGCTTACAGAAAATGCTGTCCTGTAATAGCTTGACGTTGAAGCGCCAATAAGCACCTCTACCCCCCCCACAAGCACCTCTACCCCCCCCCCACCTTCTCAACTGAGATATCCATCGTAACACAATGATGATCAGAAAAAGAGGTTGGATAGATATGAACCCCAAATACTCTATTCCATGCTGATCTAGAGATGTACACTCTGTCAAGCCTAGCAGCATAAATTCTGTCCGCAGAGGCACTTATCCAAGTATATTGCCTTATACCTATATTCCTCTCCCTCCAGCCATCAACAAGGTTTATCGAGACGACAACTCTCTCTAAGACACTTGCAGATGGCGGATGAGAGAGAGAGAGGGTGTTAGTGATGAGGAGAGAGAGAGAGAGAAGGGGATGAGGAGAGGGAGACAGATGAGAGAGAGAGAGAAAGGGACACAGACTCCACAATCACTATGCCAAAGATCTCACTTTTCTGCTTCTGCAGCTGCAGCTGAGGACGGAGAGAGAGAGTGTTAGTGATGAGGAGAGAGAGAGAGAGAAGGGGATGAGGAGAGGGAGACAGATGGGAGAGAGAGAAAGGGACACAGACTCCACAATCACTATGCCAAAGATCTCACTTTTCTGCTTCTGCAGCTGCAGACATAGAGAGGGAAAGAGAGAAATATGAGGAGAGGGAGAAAGAGAGAGAGAGAGACAAATGAGAAAAGAAGAGATGGAGATGGACAGATTGCAGGATCACAATGCCCACATTTCCCCGTTCTGTTTGCCCAGCTGGAACTGTGGATGAAAAGAGACGGAGAGGGTGTTAGAAATGAGGAGAATGAAGGAGAGAGAGCGATGAAGAGAGAGAGAGGGAGAGTTTGCCCAGGACCTCTGCATCTTGTCCAGTTACATCTATAGGGGGAGAGAGATTAACTGAGACAGAAGAAAGGAGTGAGAAGGAGAGAGCAAAGTGTGACAGATGAGGAGAGAGGGAAAGAATTAAACAGAGAGGAAGAAGAGGTGGGTGAGAGAAGTGAGAGAGATGGATAGACACAGCAAGATAGCAG
>NC_055976.1:17966498-17968998 GCF_018492685.1 Alosa sapidissima
TGCATTGCAGCAAGAGAAGAGATCAGAGTACTCTGCCAGTCGACCCACACACAAACAGTCTCCTAAGAGACAGAGGAGAGAGGAGAAGAGAAGAGAAAAAAAGAGGAGAGGAGAGGAAGAGAGGTGAGGAAGGAGGAGAGGAGAAGGAGAAGAGAAGGAGAGGAGAAGAGAAGACAGGAGGGGAGAAGAGAGAGGACAGGAGAGGAAGAGAGGTGAGGAAGGAGGAGAGGAGAAGAGAGGAGAAGAGTGGAGAAGAGAGGAGAAGAGAGGAGAGGGAAAGAGGAGAAAATCAGCCCTATGCTTCATATTAACAAGCAAAGCCCTTTGGTCCCTAAGAGCTCTTCCTCCAACAGCTTCCTCCTAATGTACCATGTCTGTACCCGCTGAACCCTGAGGAGAGCGAGGGCATCTTCAGCAGTGCCCTCTCACTGCACCCTCCACCCCAAGGCGGGCAATGCCCTGCAGTGGGCACATCTGTCTCATGCCCTCTTTCCTGTAAGGTCACTGTGCCCGGCTCCACTGAGCCCTTGGCCAGAGCTGGCCTGGCTGATGACAGATGTTCACTCCGAGGCTTTTAGACTTAAACTGCTCGCTAATCTCCTCTTTATGGGGAGTCGCTCGGGAGTGGTGGCGTCGTGAGAAATGACCGCACAAAATGCAGATGATGTAATCATAATAATCTGATCGGCCGGTCCGTGTGGGAATGGTAGTGCTGAGGATCAGTGGCCTCGGTTGGATTGCAGTGGAGGGTACAGCATGGCTCTATGAGAAAGGACTGACCATAATGTCACTCTGTGATAAAGGACTTCACAGAGCTGTTTACAAGCTGAGGCTATGCATGCATCTTCCTCAATGAGTGCTACTTTGTGTTGGTATTCTGTGTGTGAGTGTGAGGGTGTGTGTGTGCATACTGTATGTATGGTTATATTACAGGGGTAATATACAGTATATGTTTGTGTGTTTCATAGACCCAGAAAATGTGTGTGTGTGTGTGTGTGTGTGTGTGTGTGTGTGTGTGTGTGTGTGCATGTGCACACCCTTACCTGTGTGTCTGCATTGAGGACTTTGATCCTCTGGGTTGAAATGAAGAGATCAACCTCAGTCAGAGTCTGGGCATCACCTTCCGGGCTCTACAGAGAGAGAGAGAGAGAGGGTGGAGAGAGAGAGAGATAGAAAGAGAAAGAGAGGGGAATTCAGAAGTAGATTGAAAGAGAGATTGGGAAAGTTGATAGAATAACAGATAAAGAAAGTGATAGAGATCATGGATGGGGAGATGAGATATGGAAATATAGACAGATAGTAGAGCCAGAGAGAGAGAGAGAGAGAGAGAGAGAGAGCACAAATAAAGAGGTAGAGAAGGGGCGAGAAAGAGAGGGGAGGCAGAGAGAGAGAGAGAGAGAGAGAGAGCACAAATAGAGGTAGAGAAGGGGCGAGAAAGAGAGGGGAGAGAGAGAGAGAGGTCCAGGGGGAAGAGAGAGCAGAGAAAAGAAATGTCAGAGAGAGGAGGAGAGAAAGAGAGATGCGCAGAGGAGAGAAATAAAGAGACATATTAACCCTGCTACAGGTTTGCTTTAATGGCCCACCAGGGTGCCATATTGTACACACACACACACACAGCCACACACACACACACACACACACACACACACACTCTGTGTGGCTGTACGGACACTGGGGTGATTTTAGTGGCTTGTTTATAAATCCCACCCTCATACAGCACACATACTCAGCCCTCTGGGATAAGCCTGTGGAACACACTCAACAGCGTGTGTGTGTGTGTGTGTGTGTGTGTGTGTGTGTGTGTGTGTGTGTGTGTGTGTGTGTGTGTGTGTGTGTGTGTGTATGTGTGTGTGTGTGTGTGTGTCTGTGTGTGTGTGTGTGTGTGTGTGTGTGTGTGTGTGTGTGTGTGTGTGTCTGTGTGTGTGTGTGTGTGTGTGTGTGTGTATGTGTGTGTGTGTGTGTGTCTGTGTTCAGCTGTGCAGGGCAAAGCTACAGGGGGGTTCCTCTACACAACAGTGTCTCGAGGTGTTTTGTGTTTATTTTAGACAAACAAACAAAAAAATAACAAACAATGAAAACATCCACGCTGACAGGCCATCAGTCAATCATGTCTGGCAGAATGTGCTTGTTTAGATGTTTGCATTATGTTTTAGCATGACAGGGGGTAACACACACACACACACACACACACACACACACACACTCACACTCACACTCACACACACTCAAACACACTCACACTCAACAGAGAACAGTTGACTGTGGAACTGATCTGGCTCAGGTCTCAGCCAGGTCCATTCCAGAACCATCTGTTTACAGCGAGATACGGAAATATAAATATAAATATCAATATAAATAGGCACACACAGCACACAGAAAGAACACACCCGTGCAGAGAGACGAGACTGACAGTGATTGACAGGTCAGAGACAGAGGCTCCTGAAGTTTCCATATTGATCCCAATCAGTGATGGCATCACCTGAGTTGGGCTGGCATCAGG
>NC_055976.1:17971498-17973998 GCF_018492685.1 Alosa sapidissima
TGTCTGCTGAGTGCAAGAGAGAAGGCTATTATATTACTTCCGCGAAAGAGATATTTACTCTTCCAGAAAACAAAATAATTTAAAATGCCAAATGTAATTGCCAAAATCATCATTGTTTATTCCATGTTTATTGCAAACCAGACTCCTCTTGCGACTCTTCCCTAAACAGAAAATAAAACAAATGAAAATTGCACAGACTAAAATGATGGTGCCCTTCACATAATAGGGCACTACAGGGCCTTAAGAGGCAATCACTTACATCTTCTACAGCTTTTAATGGCACTTGTGCCAGCAGGTAGCGTATCTCACTCTTTCTGTGCAAACTGCCCCAGCTGTCTCCAGTTTAAAGGGTGCCTCCTGCAGACACCATGTTTCAGCCTTTACTCAGGGCTTTTAGCTGTGTGTGTGTGTGTGTGTGTGTGTGTGTGTGTGTGTGTGTGTGTGTGTGTGTGTGTGTGTGTGTGTGTGTGTGTGTGTCTGTATGTTTCGCTCCAGGATGCTTCTAGAGTTAAGATGTAATTGTGCCCTGCACAGATTCAAGGCACACTGGGTCAAATGCAGGAAACCAATCCATTTATGAAAATAGGCACGCAGTTTTTTTTCTTGGACACGTAAATGTATTCATCTGCGAGCATTGAGCTGATGTGAGTTGCCAAAAACCTCCAGTGTTCTCTGGCTCTTTCTCTTCCAATTTGCACTATGTTTCTGTTCAGTCTGGTGTCTCTTGCAGCCACGTCCAGCAAGGTTGGCTGCAGTCCCATGCATGTTAAACTTGTCAATACTATGGGCAGCTGTAGTCACCAACTGTAGTCACCGCAGTCAGCTGATTGGAGATGGCCAGATAGGCTTCACCTCTAACATGCTTAACAACAAATTCAGTTATGACTGTATATTATTTATATAGAAAAAATAATAAATATTTAAATTGATCATGCTCAATCTATTCTACATCTGTTCTGGGATTAATAGTGACACGATGTTCAAACTTGTTCCAGTTAGTTCCGCTAATGAATTCAGTGTGCCGTGTTGAGTCAACAGGAGACAGCATACTAATAAAGAGTTGGGTTAGGATTGAAAAGAAGGGTTAGGGTTCAGATTAGCGTCAAGGTTATGATTCAGATTAGGGTTGGGGTTAGGGCTCAGATTAGGGTGGGGTTAGAGGTCAGATTACACTTTGCAGATGTATGTGTTTGCATTAGAGAGAGTGTGTGTGTGTGTGTGTGTGTCACTGTATTGAGAAAGAGGCAGACTCAAGAGTGAGCTAGAGTGAGAGAGAGAGAGAGAGAGAGAGAGAGAGAGAGAGAGAGCAAGAGAGATATGTGTGTCTCCATTCTCCATATGACCTTACTCTTTTCTATTTATCTGCTTACAAACATGCCCCCTCACCTCTCCCACCCTCCTTCCCTGTGAGCGAGAGAGCGAGGCAGGATAGAGGGAGAGAGAGGGAGAGAGAGAGAGAGCAAGAGAGGGAGAGAGCGAGAGATGGAGGGATAGAGAAAGAGAGAGAGGGGGGGGGGGGTGCAGGATGAGGCCGAGTGTGGTTCTTTGAGGAGAGAGAGAACTCTGCTCTGCTCTCAGAAGTAGAAGAAAGGCTGGAGAGACTTGAAAGAAATGACAGAGCCGTTGTCATGGTTTCCCGTCCAGGGTCTATGGTATTGTGGTGTGTAGGGAGGGGAGGAGGGTGGGTGGGTGGTGGACTGGGGTTTATAGGAGTATGCTTGAAGAGAGAACTCACTGACCAGGGCGAAGTCTCTCAAGACCTGGCAGTTGAGCATCTCTGCATGGATGTGTGTGTATGTGTGGATGAGCATGTGTCTACATACTGTATGTATGTGAATATGCATATGGGTATGTCTATATGTCCTGTCTCTGTGTCTCTCTCTCTCTCTCTCTCTCTCTCTCTCTCTCTCTCTCTCTCTCTCTCTCTCTCTCTCTCTCTCTCTCTCTCTCTCTCTCTCTGTGTGTGTGTGTGTGTGTGTGTGTGCGTGTGCGTGTGCGTGTGCGTGTGTGTATACTGTGTGTTAAGCTTCTTGGCTGCATTAGCTCCAGGAGAAGAGGAGTGTGCTAACGTTCCCCTAAGGGCCTGTTCCAACATCAGTGCATTGATGTAGTAAGTATATTATGACAGTCCAGTCTGGGATGGTTGCCAACAGGTGCGACTTCCCCCGGCTACGGAAACATCAGGACTCCCCGTATCTGCCGAGTTGCGGTGAAAACATACGCCTGCAACCGCCTGCCACCGATAGCGCCAAATAACCCCCTGGTTTTCGTCTAAATAGAACACGCCTTCCCCCAAAACGGCAAAACGGCACCTGTGGTTTGTTTATCCTGTCAGCAGGCGCTGTCATCAAGCACACACGCAGTGCGCTGATGCAGTCGCAGTCGCAGTGCTAGTTAACATTCATTGCTTCCGATAGAGCCTCCGTCTCCACCATTAACAGCAGTCGGGTATCGGAGGAGCCAGCCGGCCAGAAAGCCAGAGGCGATGGGTTTCCTGCAT
>NC_055976.1:17978998-17981498 GCF_018492685.1 Alosa sapidissima
AAAAAGGCCCTGTAGCAAACTGACACCTTGGATGAACGAAAATATCCATGATCTAAAAAGATCATGTAGAAAAACTGAGAGAACATGGAGAAAAACTAAGTTACAGGTTCACCGTGCCATTCTAAAAGAAAAAATAGCAAATTATAATAGAGCTATTCGGAATGAGAGGAGGAACCACTTCTCTAAGGTAATTGCTGAAAACAGTGGAAACTCTAGGGTGTTGTTCTCTACCATTGATAGGCTATTGCATCAAACACCTTTTGATACACTCAGTCAGGCATCCTCTCTAAGATGCGAAGAATTTGCAGACTTCTTCAAAAACAAAGTCATTTCTATAAGGGAGGCTATTGGTAACACAAGTAATATGTTTGATAGTACACCCAAAAACAGCCCCCCAAAATTAAGGTCCTTTAGCACTATTTCTCAATCTGAGCTTGGTAAAATTATAACTCAAACCGGCTCCTCAACATGTGTTTTAGATCCAATTCCTACTAGATTCCTCAAAAAAGTATATGATAGCTTAGCTCCCTTTTTTCTCAAGGTAATAAATACCTCATTAGAAACAGGTATATTTCCAACTGCTTTTAAAACCGCTGTTGTGAAACCTTTACTTAAAAAGTCAAATCTTGACCATACCAATCTGAGCAACTACAGGCCTATATTAAATCTATCGTTTTTGAGCAAAGTACTTGAAAAAGTTGTTTGTAATCAGTTAAATACCTTCCTCAACGAAAACAGTATCCTTGAAAAATTCCAATCAGGTTTTAGATCAAATCACAGCACAGAAACGGCTCTAGTAAAAATAGTCAATGATCTCAGACTAGCTACTGACTCAAACAAAGTCTCAATCCTTATTCTTCTGGATTTGAGTGCATTTGACACCATTGATCATAGCATCCTAATTCACCGCCTTGCAAAGTGGGTGGGTCTCTCTGATAATGCTCTAAACTGGTTTCAAACCTACATTACTGGCAGAGATTTTTATATCAGTCTAGGAGATCATGTATCTGAAAAACATGACTTGCCTTTTGGTGTGGCCCAGGGGAGCTGCCTTGGTCCCCTGCTATTTTCTCTATATATGCTTCCATTGGGAAACGTCATAAGTCAGCATAATGTAAACTTCCACAGCTACGCAGATGATACCCAATTGTATATTTCTGTGGAGCCAACTAACCCAGATGGCCTTTGCTCCCTCACTGCATGCCTAACCTCCATTAATCAGTGGATGAGCAAAAACTTTTTGAAACTAAATGATGACAAAACAGAGGTACTTCTGGTTGGACCAAAACTAAAGCGAGATATTATTCTTAGTAATCTGGGGAACTTGGCGCCCCAGGTCAAACCAAAAGTAACAAGCCTCGGTGTCATCTTAGATGCAGAGTTAAGTTTTAAGCCCCATACCAGTAAAGTTACTCAGACAGCCTATTTCCACTTGAGAAACATTGCCAAAGTGCGGCCCTTTTTAACTCAACAAGATGCAGAAAAACTAATTCACGCCTTTATCACTAGCAGGTTAGACTACTGCAATGCACTTTTCACTGGTCTTCCCAAAAAACATCTAAAGAAATTGGCACTCATACAGAACTCTGCGGCTAGACTTTTAACTAAGACTAAGAAGAGAGAACACATCACCCCTGTGTTGGCTGAACTGCACTGGCTCCCTATTTCCTATAGAATTGATTTTAAGGTTATGTTAATTACTTACAAAGCTCTGAATGGCATAGCACCTTCATATATCTCTGAGCTTTTAATATCTTATCAACCACAAAGGAAACTTAGATCATCCAATTCTAATCTTTTAATCGTACCCAAAGTGCTCCACAAACAAAGTGGAGAAGCTGCGTTTATCCATTATGCCCCCAAACTATGGAACACCCTGCCTCTGTACATCAAGCAGGCGAGTTCAGTAAATATTTTTAAAAAAGATCTGAAAACATACCTGTACAGGAAAGCTTTTAGTTAACTCATCTTATCCTGTAGATTACTTTTTCAGATTATTCTACATCTGCTACTATTGGAGGGCGCAGCCAGCCAGAAGCAGATGGGCTCCCCCTATTAAGTCAGGTTCTGCTCAAGGTTTCTTCCTGGAATATGGGAGTTTTTCCTTGCCACAGTTGCCATATGGCGTGCTTGTGGGGGGTAAGAGGGTTAAGGCTGCCAGTCTTATGACGTCATTTTCTATATTTTTGATATGTTGCTGAGTAGATCATAAACAGCCCCAGCAATGAAGAAAAGTGATTGATAATGACTGACTGACTATTATTGTGTTACATGCTTCAAATGTAAAGCACTTTGAGCTGCATTCTGTGTATGAAAGGTGCTATACAAATAAAGCGTATTATTATTATTATTATTATTATTATTATTATTATTATTATTATTATTATTATTATTAACAATGGAGTTGGTAAAGAAAAGATCTTCATCTGGCACATAGAGATTTGATAAAGCATGAATTACCCTTTATTTATTTATGTATTTATTCATTAGGGCAATGCTC
>NC_055976.1:17998998-18011498 GCF_018492685.1 Alosa sapidissima
CGATGATGGAACCCTTCAGTCACAGATGGAGACAATCTGCTGGGGAGGCTCAGCGGGATCCCAGGTAGGCCATAAATAACGACGGAGAGAGAAGCCGGCGAGAACGCCATCAAATAAACAAACAATACTGAACGGATTGGATGTAACAATGCAGGCTGACTGAGCACTCTGATTAAAAATGGAGAAGTGTGTGTATGTGCTTGTGTGTGTGTGTCTATGTGTGTGTGTATGTGTGTGCGACTGCCAGTATGCTGATAATAATGAGAGCCATTAGGATGCTGTAATGACTCAGGCACAGGCACAAGCTTTGAGGAAAACGCAAACAAAGCAGAGCTCAATCAACAATACATACACACACACACACACTTACTGTACACACACACACACCATCCACACAAGCACACAAATACCAACACACACACACATACACAATCACTAACACACAATCACACACTAATCACATGCACTAACTTTCTCTCCCTCCCCCTCTCTATCTCACATTCATACACACACACACACACACACACACACACACACACACACACAAACACACACGTGTGCGTGTACATACACACACACACACATTCTGGCAGTCTACTCTGCGGAGTGTCGTTATGAATCATGGTTAATTGGCCTTAATTACATCCTTAATTGGCCTCAGCATTATCCTTCCTCCAAATGAGGCATCTATATGAGGACCTGCTGGAGAGAAGCTGGACTCGCTGGAGAGCCATGCATCTCCTCTGCCTCCCGGTCAAACAGACACCCTGCTGGAGCATCAGACCCTGCCCCAACAGACGAGGCGTACCTGCCATACGTCTCCATAATGACGATGGGGCACCAGTTGCCATAATTATCCTCTGACCCCCAAACTGAACTGCCTAATGGGAGCACAGCAGAGGCAGGGTGGAGTACGAGGGTGGGGGTCGCATGGAAGTGGTGGTGGTGTGTGTGTGTGTGTGTGTGTGGGGGGGGGGGGGGGGGTGACCCCATCTGATGTGACCCCATCTGATGTATACGCCGCTGTGCTCTTTCATAATGCTGACCAGTGGCGTGTTTTCCAAAATCATAGTTGCTAACTAAGTTATCAATTTTGTTGGTTGCAATGCAATTTCCCATTGCCAACCAACTAAGTTGCTAACAAGTTAGCAACTACTGTATGGTTTTGGGAAACACACCCCAGCTCTGGAGCTGAGGAGACCACACGGTACTAAAAGCCCTGGAAGCACACAATGCAATGCTGTAAATCACCAGACGCAGGGCGGCCATTTAGCACTCTGAGCTGAGTGGCATGCCCATCACAAACCAGCACGCACAGCGCTAACCAGCACGCCCAGCGCAGCGGGGGTAATTTCACTCGAGTGTCTGCCGCAGGCTCTATTTTTGTCAGGACAAAGACTATAGACAAAACAGCACAATCGTTTGCTTTTAGAGTTGCAGGTAAGGATAGTGCTCTAGGACAAACAGTACAAACAACACATGCAAATTGTCCCATTACCAGGCCTGGACCAGAGTAGTTAGGTGCTGAATGAAGATAGAAGGCCTTTGTGGGTATGTTTGTTTGTGTGTGTGTGTGTGTGTGTGTGTGTGTGTGTGTGTGTGTGTGTGTGTGTGTGTGTGTGTGTGTGTGTGTGTGTGTGTGTGTGTGCAGGGGCGCCTGCAGGAATTAAAGCTATGGTACGCACACCCATCACTGACCCCCCCCGAAAAAAAAACATTTCACGCGTGGACAATATTTGTCCGTTTCCCGGCATTGGTCAGCAAAAAAGTAGCATAGCAACATTCACATACAATAATACAACAACAACGTCTTCAATGACCTATTCATTTGGACAACTTGATACAGCCCTATACAGGCTAAAGTTACCTTTAGTTTTGTTCTAGCATACCGTGACGTCTGGCTTTAAACAGCTGTCTAATGCAGTCTAACGTTCTGACAAGAAATTGCCTACCTTGTTCTTGCCCATCTGGAATAACTCCTCTAGCTTTGCTGCATCCATCCTTTATGTTTTCGTTGTTTAAACTTGTGATATCCATGATGAGTGTTGAGTTAATTCACTAACTCAATACTCATCATGGATATCACAACAAGGTAGGCAATTGCTTGTCAGAACGTTAGACTGCATTAGACAGCTGTTTAAAGCCAGACGTCACGGTATGCTAGAACAAAACTAAAGGTAACTGTGTGCTGATAACTATATATAGATAGCCGAGTAAAAGAAAACAACAAGTAGCCTAGTTGCGTGCCTGCCTGCGTGGGTATTCTCTCTCTCCTGCTCAAACAAAATGTGTGCACGTTAATTTTGATAAGGTATTCACTAACTTCAATAGAAAATTGTAAATTGTAGCCTGATGGCATGCAGCTAATGGGAGATACTGTCCATAGTTGGGAAGGTATGGTGGGCCAATTTGGTGTGAATACACACACACGGGAAATTTTCTCTTGGTGTTGAGTAGCCTGATGGTACACACAGTGCGTACGGACGTACACCTGCAGGCGCGCCTGTGTGTGTGTGTCTGAATGAAGACAGAAGGTTGGAAAATGAAAGGACAAGATTTTGAGGACAGAATTTGGCTCTCGGTTGCTCCTGAAACAGTAGTAGCCACACATACACACACACACACACACACACACACAAACTCATGTATACACAGCAAAACATGCACACAAAAGTGCACACACATTAACACAGTCACACTCACACATCCCGCTCACACACACATCCACACACACACATTCATACACACATACACAAACACATGTACACAGTCACAAGGCCCTGCATATGAGCGCACTGCAACATGATGCATGATTTCAATTTAACAGCCTTGAGGTGCAATAACATTTGAGCAGGATTTATGGCTTCTCTCTTGAGGAAAGTAGGTGTGTGTGTGTGGGTGAGAGAGAGAGAGTGTTTGTGTTAGTGTGTGTGCAAACACATATTTGTTAGGCTGTATATTCCCGTTCCTTCTGTTGCACAACCACATAATATATCTATGTGGTCAATATATAGCCAATATAAAACCAACAACCATTCCTGGCATGTGGAAATATTTTGGTCTGCTAAAGCTAATTGTGAATGTGCTTGTGAGATGGGCAGTGATAAAGGAAATGGTGAAGTCTGTATTATATGTGAAGTCTGTATTATATCTAATGTGAGGTCTATATTATATTAACATGAGGTCTGTATTAATTGTGAGGTCTGTATTACAGGATAATGTGAGGTCTGTATTATATCTAACATGAGGTCTGTATTAATTGTGAGGTCTGTATTATCTCAAATGTGAGGTCTGTATTATAATGTGACATCTGTATCATATCTAATGTGAGGTCTGTATGATATCTAATGTGAGGTCTGTATCATATCTAATGTGAGGTCTGTATGATATCTAATGTGAGGTCTGTATCATATCTAATGTGAGGTCTGTATGATATCTAATGTGAGGTCTGTATTAGAGGTCTGCGCGGAACTGATTTTCCAGTCCCGCGCACGCCCGTTCCCGCAATATTCTGTCCTGCTCCCGCATTAATGTGTCATTTTTAGTCCCGCTCCCGCATTAATGTGTCATTTTTAGTCCCGCTCCCGCCCGCATCTGTAACATGATGTCCCGCTCCCGCCCGCTAAAGCCCGCATGCAGGAGGGATAGCCTATTCAGTTTTTCTTTCTGTCTCACGAAAGGAGCACACACACCTGAGAAAGACTCCAGATGTCAGTTTCTTGGTTCTGAATGTAGGCTAACAACTGAAGTAAGTCTGGTGCCCTCTTCCTGTCATGCTTTCGATTTTTGAGTTTTGACAATGAGCATCAGGAACAAATTGAACCCACGTAAACGACAATATAGGCTATAGGCCTGCTATCCGTCAGTTATGCTTAAACCCCGTTTTTTTTTGCTGCCTAACAGAACATCCAGCTGAACTATAGTTATGAACACTACTTTAATCATTTCCATATTTAATTTTACACACATATTTAATTTGCGGGAGTGCAGTGAATCATCGGTTTGTCCCGCACCCGCGAACGCACCTCTCTCATCCCGCCCGCTCCCGCAAAGAGCTTTCAAAAGTTGTCCCGCGTCGCACTCTTTTGCGGTGGGACCCGCGGGTCTACCGCGGGAGTGCAGACCTCTAGTCTATATCATATCTAATGTGAGGTCTGTATCATATCTAATGTGAGGACTGTATCATATCTAATGTGAGGTCTGTATTGGTGAGGTCTGCAATATATCTAATGTGAGGTCTGTATTACCTCAAATGTGAGGTCAGTATTAGTGAGGTCTGTATCATATGTGCGGTCTGTATTTTATCTAATGTGAGATTTATATTATAATGTTATGTCTGTATCATATCTAATGTGAGGTTTGTATCATATCTAATGTGAGGTCTGTATCATATCTAATGTGTAATTGTAATTTCAACAAAGGTTTAATTTTAAAACACTGGATTAAAACAAGAATTAAATACAAGACGTTTCAGTGTTCATCCAAACACCTTCATCAGTTGTTTAGTGTGCACAGGAAGTAACTCTGGCATTAATACACAAGGCAGTCACATGATCTCATGGCATGATGTCACGTGACTCTGAGATGTAGTCAATTTGTGTTTGCCAGAGAAGATGGTGTCCCAGCAGCTTCAGATGATGCCTCTCCCGTTGTTTGAGAGGTGGAGCAGGATGGTGTATCTGTAAAGCGCCTAGAAATGGTTTTCAGAACCGCGTGGTAGGCTGAAGACAAATTATGTCTTAACCCAGCTCCCCTATTTAAAGAGGGTTGCTCCACTTATGGCCTCCTTGACGCCTCTTTCAAACACCTATCCTCTCCTGTCCAGGATATAAACATCTTGATCTTGAAAACTGTGTTGTTATTTTTGTAGATGAGTATAGACTGCTGAGTTTTATCGCCTGTGTTAATACATTCGTCGGCATACACACTCATACATACTGTACCATGTACACAGTCACATACCTCTGTAAACACACACACACATACCATGTACACATTCACATACCTCTGTAAACACACACACACATACAAAGTACACCTGTTCTCACACTTACATATAAACCCCAGGGAGTTGGAGGTCTGTTTCCTTATTTGTAAGCATAAACAACCGCAACTGCAACGAAGAAATAGTATCCCTACACACACACACACACACACACACACACACACATTCTGCACATCACTACTGACAGAATAATCAATCAACACACACAGATATACACACACACACACACATACACACACACACGCACACACGCATACACATACACAGACACACACACACACACACACACACACACACACACACACACACACACACACAGACAGCTCTGCTTGTCCTTGGCAGTCCTGGCCAGGACAGTTGAATCAGATTTCCGAGGATCAGGGGTTTGAGGGAGCCCAGCGCCACTGCACACACACTAAGGTGAGGCACAAAGGTCATACACACACACACACACACACACACACACACACACACACAGACCAGATGCTCAATCCCACAATCCTCAAAACGGATGAGAAATGACACCTGGTGTAATAACAGTGTTTTAGGTGTGTGTTGTGATGTTAAAGAGTAGTTGTATGTTTTGATGTTAAAAGGTAGTTGTGATGTTAAAGGGTAGGTGCGTGTTGTGATGTTAAAGGGTGGGTGCGTGTTGTGATGTTAAAGGAAGACAGTTTGGTGAGAAATCTGAACTGAAGAGGATAGATGACTGTTTCTCTTTAAGATCAGCTCTCGCTGTGTGTGTGTGTTTGTCTGTGTGTTTGTGCGTGTGTGTTTATTCAGAAGACACTTCGTCCAAAGTCACATATTGTTATTACAAGAACGCTTCCCATCCCCCGCACCCATGATAGCGTCTTGCTCCTACATTTCAGCTCCAGCGACTGGATCAATGATCAAATAGCTCTGCTGCTCCTCTGTCTCGGCCTGAGAATATCTTAGTTCTGCCAGACTATTCATAACATCCGTCACAGAGGGTTCACATAGAAGGGGCTCATTTTCAAATAGATGGAACTGGATTTCCATTTCAAAAGGACTAACAGATGAGCACAGGAATGCTATGATGTCATCAGGCGACACAGGTGGAAATCTCAAACAGAGAAGCCTCACCCCTGATTATCACAGAGTCTGTCTCCGTCGCGTTCCGACGTCGCCACGGATGTCAAAAGAGCTCTCTTCCACTCCAGTAAAAGTCTGGTGTTCCGCTGGCTGCAGTGCGGCACGTTTAAGAGGCGTGCCAGACGCGGCACCGCACTCTTCTTCTTGGCTTAAAATACACACTCAGTCTATTTTTGACGGTTGTCGCCTTCTGGGACACCAGAAGACACCACCACAAGTGGTGGAACAGAACGCTGCTGAAGTGGGTAAATGTGGGGCTAAGGAGCAAGAGAGAGGCTCTGTTCGAAACGGTAAAAACTGCCACCTTTAAGATATCTAACTGGGGAGCGAGGAAGCAAGTGTGGTTCGAAACCGAAAAAAACTCTTTTTGCTGCCTGCTAAGATATCTTAGAATTACCTGAATAACGGTCGTTTTTGAAGGCAGCATCGATGCATCCTCCATGCTCCCTACTACCCATAATCTTTTGCGGCAACGTCTGAAACAGCTGTGAAAAGTAAACAAAGACGGCGGATGACACCGGAAATAGCTGCTGAATCTGCTGAAATGTGATTTGTGTGACTATGCTGTACTATCTGACTATACCATTGTTGTAACCATTTATAGCATCTGGTCTGATATTTGTGCCGTCTGCCAAACAACTTTCTACCATTCTAGCCTGCTAGCTTCTGTAAGCTAGTTTAGTTTAACGTTACGGCTTTTGCTAACGTCATACCGTAGTGTTAACCAAAGATTCTAGAGTGCTACGCTCAAGATGCATTCAATCCAAAATCATGTCTAGTGAGACAGCTGTCTATTTAGGCAGGGAGGCACATTCCTATACAGTTATCCAATTTGAAAATACACACACATACACACACACACACACACACACACACACACACACACACACATCCTCATAGCTGATATGAACACACTTACCGCCTGATACTACAAACCAAGGCAGCTGGAATGAACACACATAGAGACACGCATGCACACCCACAAACAGTGGGTATGAATATTTAGGATTTGAATCAACACACACACACACACACACACACACACACACACGCACACACGGAATGGTTGTCTCTGAGTCCCTGATGCCTCCCCTGTTCTCTTAGGAGAGTGTGGTCCAGGCTGGCGGTGTGGGGCTGAATGTAGGGCAGCCTGCGGCACAGGCAGCAGGTGAGAGTCTTCACAGAGGTCCTCTGTCACGACTGGACACATAACTACAGAGTGCACTGAGGGAGGACTGGACACATCACCACAGAGTCCACTGAGGGAGGACTGGATAACTACTCTTCTCTCTCTCCTCCATGTCCTCCCTCTCTTCTCTCTCTCCTCCCTCTCCTCTCTCTTCACTCATTACTCATGTTGCCTCTTCCTCCTGCAGTATCTCCCTCCCTGTAGAATGGTATCCTCCTCTGTAGAATGGTATCCTCCTCTGTAGAATGGTATCTTCCTTCTTCTCTCCATATCCTCCTACTCTTTAATCTTTTCTTCTGCATCATCTTCTCCCTGCTTCTTCTGTTTCTGCTCTTATCTTCTCTTCTCTCCACTCATCCTCCTATTTTATTATATCCCTTTCTCTCTACCTCTCCTTCGCTATTTCACTGATATTCTTTCTCTGCTCCTTTGTCATCCTTTCCTATCCCTTCTGTCTTCTATTCCATCTCTCCTCCCACTTCTCCTCTAATTCTTCTTCCTCTCCTCCTATGTCCTATTTACTCCTCCTCCTCATGTCTCTCTGTAGTCCCTTCTTCTTTATATTTTTCCATCAGACCTCTGTGCTCCTCTCTCCTCCTTGCAAACCCTCTGAGCCCCACACTAAACGCAGTAAACACTGGCTGTGGTGGCTGCAGTCGCCCTGTAACAGCACAGGAGGTGAAATACCTCTGGGAGTTCCTGATGGAGGCTCTACGCTGGAGTTCAGCACCTCCTGCTCTCTGGATGTCAGAGAGTGGGTAGAACACTAGGACACAGGAAACAGTCCAATGCATGAACACACATACACAAACACACACACACACATGCGCATAAACATGCGCGCACACACACAAACACACACACACACACACACACACACACACACACACACACACACACACACATACACACATACACACATGGACACACACGCACACACATGCAGACACACAAACACATCCATCAAATATCCGCCCCATGTTGGATTCAGTCACGCAACCTTGAGGTGGCAAACTGTCTTTAATCATCGTCTCTGTGGGTTTGATGTGCACCGTCGCTCATCCAAGGTCAAATTCCTCGACGCAGTTTGGCAGACGTCAGAGTGGCAGCCCTGATGGAGTCCTCTGGCTCCGCTAACTTCTGGTTAGTCATCACAAAAACACCCTGAACTTGCAGGAATCCCAGACAGCGCTGACTCCCCAGTGAGCCTGCTCTCCCTCTCTCCCTCTCTCTCTCTTCCTCTCTCTAGGACAAGGTCAAAGGAGTTTTGCAGGGTCCGCAACTCAAGCGATCTGTTCGCAGAGCATGAAACTTTTTTTTTTTTTAACATACGCTCCGCTATGATTATAGTGGCAGCTAATTGTTGCAGCCAACGCTAAGCCAAAGTCCTTTTAGGCAAGTCCCTCCACTCGGCGGCCATATTGCAACGCTTTTTGGGCACTCATCGGGCTTCCTATTCAGCAGAAATGTGTGTGCGCAAGGTTTCACGACACCAATCTTGCTCCAGCGGCAAGTTCACAACACATGATTGGCTCAATGTATTCACATGTCGACGTTTTGCCGAGGAAGGGGTGGGTGTGTAGACAACGGCCATTGGCATTACAAACTAACCCCAAGCATTTCTATGGAGGATTTTTTGAGTGCTGTGTCTCCTAATTAGAAAGTCTCTGGCTAAGCAAGCAGAACGCTACAGTTACTTGCCCTGCGTAGCCTCCCTGTATTAACTTAAAGCAACACCAAAGAGTTTTTTGTACCTTAAAATAATGTTTCCAAAATCGTTTCAGTGGTTCATCAACTCGTAACAGGGTGAACGGCACTTCTGCATTCGCTTCGCGACCCTGTATCGGCTATAACAACACTATGCAAGTTTGCCAGATCGGGTAGCGGACCTGTAGTTCAATGGAATAAGACATAAGAAACTACAAATTTGACCGCTTCTGATGTCGCAATACATCATACTTTCATAAAATCATGCAACATACTCTACCGTGTCTGTGGACATCGTTATTCCAAAGCCGGTGCTGGATAAACAAATAGCGTGCGTGCGACAGAGGAAAAATGCTTTGGTGTTGCTTTAAGAGCTATATAGAAAATCACAGGATATCAGCATAACATGACTGTTGTGATTAATAATCATAATCATGTCATATTCTAATGTCCTAAAAATGGACTTGAATCGAAAGCTGCTTGGTCTTCATTAATAGAAGTTAATTAATGGTTGCTCAATGGCCTTGAGTGCTCGAGTGAGTAGGACATTGAACAGGACATTGAAGTTAGCTAATCAAGCCAAGGTCAGATTTGTGTGATGTTGTAGGTAGTGTTTTTCCCCCACCTAAATCACTAATGGCTAATGCAGCGAAGTCAGGCCAGCAGTAGATAGTGAATGCACTCAAAGAGAAGCCCCAGCTAGTCACACAGACCCAGAGGCATACCACACCTCCTAATGACTTGCTTTATCGACCGTAGCCAAGTCATTAAAGAACGAATTAAAGCCATGAAACGTCGTCATCTGGAATAACGAGGCTTTATAGGACAAAGCTGTGAACTGGTTCATCCCAGGGCTGGTTAATTTCTGCAAGCACGCAGTCCCAATCACCATGACGACGGGAGCCAACAATCTGCGACAGATAAAATGTGTTTACGTGCCTGTGTGCCGAGTAACTTAAAAAGGAAGGAGTTAAGATCTAAATAAGGCAATTCACTTTCAACTCACTTCAAAGTGTCAGCAAAAAGTATACACACACACACACACACTCCTCAAATGCACACACACACACACTCACACACACAGATACACACACACACACACACACACACCCTGATGCACAGTAATCCTCTTCAATGTGGCTTTCCTGGTGGTTTCCCAGCAGGGATGATCAAGCACCTGAGATAGCAGAGATCCTGCTGTGAGCAAAGCACAATAGGGAAAGAAAACACTACCCCCTTCAAATCAAGTGTGTGTGTGTGTGTGTGTGTGTGTGTGTGTGTGTGTGTGTGCGTGTGTGTGTGTTCTCCTTTAAATCAAATCTGTGTGCGTCTTCAAATAAAGCTGCCTGGTCAGCCACACCTAGGATCCATTTCTGTTATTTCTCTCTCTCTCTCTCTCTCTCTCTCTCTCTCTCTCTCTCTCTCTCTCTCTCTCTTCTCTCCCTCTCTCCTCATTCACTTCTAAGTGTGTATCTCAACACCACCAGGAGCTCAAATGCAAAGCTATGAGAGACTATGCACTCTGGGCCAGATGTACTAACGCGTTTGCGCCCACTGCAGGCGTATTTGTTTCGCAATGTGCGTGTAAAATCATTGCGAGGTATGTACAAACAGGCCGCAATGATGTAAAAGCGCAAACTGCCTGTCGCGGGAGCTGAACATGGCTAATTGCGTTTTTCGTGTCATGTATATGCATTCATGGGAGGATCCAGGGGAAAGTGGGAGTTTAGCATAAAAAGATGGGAGAGGAAGAGTAAAGAGCGCCTAGTTATGTATTCTGCGGTATGTACAAAGACTGCTCCTGAAAGCACACGTCTATTCTGCGCCTAAATACTTCCGCCTTGTAAAAGCAGGTGTTAATCCAAATTGCAGTTCAATGTGTCAATAAGAGATTCTTTCAAAGACAACAGAATCATTATTTAGAGCACCAGTTTTGTAAGTATTTGTACTATCAAAAGCAACCTTAACTTTCTTTGGCCTTTTGAATGTCTTACTTTCACTATCACATCATTCACTTGATGTCTGTATGGAACTGCAGCATCCTCAGACCTCGATTTATTAAAGGTTTGGGGGATTATTGTGCGGGATTAGGCATTATTGTGCGAGATTAGGCATTATTGTGCGGGATTAGGCATTAGGCATTATTGTGCGGGTTTAGGCATTATTGTGCGGGATTAGGCATTATTGTGCGGGACTAGGCATTATTGTGCGGGTTTGTGGGTTTATTGTGCGGGATTAGGCATTATTGTGCGGGACTAGGCAGTATTGTGCGGGATGTGAAGATGCTCAGTCAAGGTGTGCACATCCAAATTACCCAACGCAGGTGAGGTGCAGGCTCCAGAAATGTTCATGTAATGTTCAAAGGACTGACAAAGACCATCTGGTCAAATCGTTAAAAACCAAAACACTTTTTGGAGCATTGCAATCAGAGTGGTCAGGGAGTCGGTAACACTTAATAACTACAATAACTACACACAATTCATAATTTATTAAGCTTTTGTTACTTATTAGTTAATGGTTTGTTCATCATTAGTAATTTCTTGTTCATACATAATTTATCATCAGTAAAGCATTTGTTCACATAATTATAAATGGTTTGTTCATAGTAAATAAGCCTATCCAAAAAATATGTTTGTAAGTACATGATGTATACTTAATAAGTAATGAAACAACCACTTATAATGAAATAATGTTCTTATTATAAACCAGTTGCAAACTATTACAAAATGCTTTGTTCATCATTTGTAAAGCATTCTTCCTATGTTAATTCTCATAAATAAAGTACACACAGTTATAAATGGTTTGTTCATAGTAAATAAGCCTATATCTAAAATATGTTTATAAATTATTGTTAATATTTAATACATTTTGCAATAATATTTTGTTGATGAAGTAATATTTCCTTTATTTAGCAGTTGTTACATACACATGCACTAATGATTAGTTAGGGTGAGGATACATATTTTATAAACCACTTCCTAATACTATAATTCATGGTTAACTGAGGAGTTACAAGTGGTAGATTAATGATATTTTGTGAGCTTATCTAAAGTGAGGACTTTCTATCTATGACTTTCGATCTATGCCTTGCAACACATTTTCAAATGAGTTGTAAAGATTACATTCACATTCATTCATTTAGCAGACAAGCGACGTACACATGTCAATTAAATTGAAGGCAATTGACATAACAGTGAAAGCCAGGAATCGAACCCCCAACTTTTCAGGCTACTGCATGCTAGTCCTGCTCCTTATCCACTACACTACCTTGGCCTAGATAGAAACCCCTACAACTATAGGTAACACTTTACTTGACGGGTGAGTTCATAACACATTCATAGCAGCTGTCATAAACTGCACATAAAGCATTCATGACTGTTTCATGAGACATGACTCAACATTCATAACAAACCTTTCATGAATGTGGAAGACAGAATGATGACAACTTGTCAAAATAAAAAGCAGCATTGCCGTTTTTCTCAT
>NC_055976.1:18019072-18024072 GCF_018492685.1 Alosa sapidissima
TGTGTGTGTGTGTGTGTGTGTGTGTGTGTGTGTGTGTGATGTTTATATAAATCATACAGGGAGAGAGAGAGCAAGAGAAGAAGTGAAAGGAGGGAGAGATGGAGAGAGAGATGTATCACTGCTTCTGTCCAGTACATTCCCCTTTTTGAGGATGGTACCTTGGACTTTCCCCCATCTGTGTGTGTGTGTGTGTGTGTGTGTGTGTGCGTCTGTGTGTGTGTGTGTGTGTGTGTGTGTGTGTGTGTGTGTGTGTGTGTGTGTGTGTGTGTGTGTGTGTGTGTGTGTGCGTGGATGGAGCATTGAGCATAGGCACATAAACTGGCTGAAGAGCTCCTGGGTGAGTGTGATGAAATATCCCATGAGCCCCAAAAGGATTCATGAAAACATCATCCACACACTGCACACATTACTGATGGAACCACCCCACTACACCCTATAGAGATGTGGGGAAGAGAGACGTAAGATGTGGAGGTGAAAACAGAGAGAGACATGAGAGGAGAGAGTGGGAGAGGAGAGGAGAGGAGAGGAGAGGAGAGGAGAGGAGAGGAGAGGAGAGGGGAGGAGAGAGTGGGAGAGGAGAGAAGAGGAGAGAGTGGGAGAGGAGAGGAGAGGAGAGGAGGGGTGAGGAGAGGTGAGATTGGGAAAGGAGTGGGAGAGGAGAGGAGAGGAGAGAGTGGGAGAGGAGAGGAGAGGAGAAGAGAGAGTGGGAGGGGAGAGGAGAGGAGAGAGTGGGAGGGGAGAGGAGAGGAGAGGAGGGGAGAGGAGAGGAGAGGAGAGGGGAGGAGAGAGTGGGAGAGGAGAGAAGAGGAGAGAGTGGGAGAGGAGAGGAGAGGAGGGGTGAGGAGAGGTGAGATTGGGAAAGGAGGGGAGAGGAGAGGAGAAGAGAGAGTGGGAGAGGAGAGGAGAGGAGAAGAGAGAGTGGGAGAGGAGAGGAGAGGAGAGGAGAGGAGAGAGAGAGGAGAGGAGAGAGTGGGAGAGGAGAGGAGAGGAGAAGAGAGAGTGGGAGAGAGGCTGGAATGAGTAGGGCATGGAGAGAAAAACACACAAGGATGTAAAAAGAGAAGGAGGAGAAATACAGCAAACCAAAGAGAGAAGGGAGAGAGACTTGAGAGTGTGTGTGTGTGTGTGTGTGTGTGTGTGTGTGTGTGTGTGTGTGTGTGTGTGTGTGTGTGTGTGTGTGTGTGTGTGTGTGTGTGTGTGTGTGTGTGTGTGTGTGTGTGTGTGTGTGTGTGTGTGTGTGTGTGTGTGTGTGTGTGTGTGTGTGTGTGTGTGTGTGTGTGTGTGTGTGTGTGTGTGTGTGTGTGTGTGTGTGTGTGTGTGTGTGTGTGTGTGTGTGTGTGTGTGTGTGTGTGTGTGTGTGTGTGTGTGAGTGTGGTGTGTGTGTGTGTGTGTGTGTGTGTGTGTGTGTGTGTGTGTGTGTGGATGGAGCATTGAGCATAGACTTGAGAGAGATAGCAGAGCAGAATTATAAGTAAGGGATAATGTATAGAACGCCGGTCATTATTGGGAAAATAAGTCCCGACAGGGCGAACCGGACCCCGACACGCAGCAGCTACTTGCCAAAACGAAATAATAAATTCCCCACGATATGACTTTAGCCAACATAGCCTAGCCTATTTGTTACCGATCATCGTGGCATTTGCTGAAACAAATAGTTTGCAACAACACACTCTGGACTTGAATCAAACATTCATTTTTTTTTTTTTTTTTGAAGTACATTTTTTTGGGCTTTTTATGCCTTTAATTATAGGACAGTGGAGAGTGACAGGAAGTGAGTGGGAGAGAGAGTCAGGGTGGGATACGGAAAGGACCACGGGGCGGGAATCAAACCCGGGTCGCCGGCGTACAGTGCAGGTGCCCCAGCCAGTTGCACCACAGCTGGGGCCAATCAAACATTCTTTAGAACACAGCTGATCAACTGTCTGATTTCACTTTTGAATGAAGTTCCAGTCCTTGCGTAATGATATGAAAGACCTGAATTAAAAGCACAAACTCCGTTGCCATTGACAGCAGTCATTATTTTGTTCAGAGGTCCTTTCCTCGAAAATAATGACCGCTAGAACTTTGGGAAATCCCATTCAAGTCAATGGAGCGTTCTACTTGCCTTGTGAAGAGCCGTGTAATAAGATAAAAATAAGAACACATGGCCCCAGAGGTAAAGAGCCAAAGAGAAGAAGAAAACATCATTTCATTGTCTGTCTTAATTTCTCAGTTGTATGTTGAACATATTTGTCCTTCTATGTGTGTGTGTAATTGAGATTTGGCAATAATGTTACTGTAACATTCAGGCCAATAAAGCTTTCATGAATTGAACTGAATTGAACTGAATAGAGAGAGAGAGAGATACAGAAAGAAAGAGAAAGAGAGATGGAGGCAGGAGAGCACATGTGTTGGCTATCATGGACAGAAGAGACAGAGGACTAAGAGAGCACATGTGGTGGCTATCATGGACAGAAGAGACAGAGAGCACATGTGTTGGCTATCATGGACAGAAGAGACAGAGGACTAAGAGATTCATGATGGCAGCAGCGGTACCATTTATAAATGGCATGATATCTACATGCTACACTAGTTAAACAGGCACAGACAGAAAAACAGACAGACATCCAGACTAAAATGTGCCCACACGCACACACACGCACACACACAAACACACACACACACACACACACACACGCACACACACACACACACACACACACACACACACACACACACACACACACACACACACACACACACACACACACACTACATAAAGTCCCTGTGAGTCCAATCCTCTCCAGCATGAGGTGGAGACTAGAAGCTCTTTATCTGCCAGTCCAGCTGCACCTCAGCTCTCTTCTCTCTGATCCTCTATTCATGCTGTGGGATCAGGAGACCACAGGACATGCAGCAGACACAGGGAGGAAGAGCAGGAGGAGGAGGAAGATAGATAGCGGAAGAGGAGTGATAGATGTCATTGTGCGTCGCTTTGGACAAAGCGTTACTAAATACCATAAAGATAAACATAAGGATACTCAACCACAATTTTTGTTTCAACAGATATTTTAAACATGGACATCACCGAGAAAATAAGAGGTAGAGAGAGAGATTAATTCCATAACGGGGAAACTGGGCTGAGATTGTGTGTGTGGGAGACAGAGAGAAAAAGATACATTTAGAGAGGTGTGTGTGCGTGCGTGTGGTGTGTGTGTCTGTATGTGTGTATGTGTGTGTGTGTGAGAGAGAGAGAAAGAGAGAAATGGAGAGGACAATAATTTTATTTGTCTGAAGTATTGAAATGTTGTTTTGTTTGTTTACAAGGTTCCCCAGAGACACAGTTCATGTAGTCCAACAGTTTTGTCTCCAGCACACCCAAATTGCCTGAGACACTTTAACCACACAGTACATGCATGAGTGCCTGTACACACACACACACACACACACACACACACACACACACACACACACACACACACATATACACACACACACACACACACACACATATACAGACACACACACACACACACACACACACACACACACACACACACACACACACACATACATAAGTGTGCACACAGTTAACTGCAAAAATATTATGCAGTAAATTCCCACAGACATACAAACACAAATGTACACCTCCGCACTCCCTGCAATCAAAGCAACAACACATGTCTGCACTCACTCACCCACGTACTTACACTCACACATAGAGGGACACAGTGCAAGGGCACACACACACAAAAGAAGTCCTTCGTCCCACAAGCTCGCCCACACAAACGTACCACAACCATGAAAACCAATTAGTATACATCTGAACCATCAGACTTCTGAGACTCATTCTAAAGGTTACGTAAAAACGCATGGCTCTAGAAAGAACCGAATCGCACCAGCACCATTTCCTGGAGGCGTTCCGCTGGGATCCGTAGAGGAACACACTGATGGAACCGGAGCTTTGCGCATGGAAGGGTACAGCTGATGACAGGAGAGGCTTACTCTCTTCCTGCCACGCGCTGAGAACCAGAGAGGAAGAAGACTAGCCTTGTTATCCTCCCTTAAGACTATCATCCCTTCATCCCTTTACTCCTGAGAGATGGAGGGATCAGAGAAGGAGATGTGGGAGAAAGAGAGAGAGAGAGAGGGGGGGGGGGTGATTTCTGTTTGATAAGCCTGTACGATCAGCCTGTCCTTTGCATCAGATAGTTCTGATCTAACTGCCTGAGTGTGTGTGTGTGTGTGTGTGTGTGTGTGTGTTTGTGTGTGTGCATGTGCGCGCGTGTGTGTGTGTGTGTGTGTGTGTGTGTGTGTGTGTGTGTGCATGTGCGTGTGTGTGCGTGTGTGCGTGTGTGTGTGTGTGTGTGTGTATGCATGTGAGTGTGTGTGTGTGGACAGACTGCAGCAGGAGCTACGCTGGCTTTGATTGGCACATGGGGACCCAGGCAGTGATCGCATCATAATGAAATCCTTTCTACCCACAATACACTGCAGCGCAAATAACCTGTCATCACAGCCAAGGCAAGCCCAGCCACTGGAACTTCAGTTCCTTTTCTCTGCTGCTGTTCCTTCACCCACTCAATCAGCTGTGTACTCTTTAGTATTGTACAAGAGAGGGGACGCAGAAGAAGTGGCCGTCCGTGCGGAAAGTGTTGTTTTTGTTTTGTCGTCCTCTGTGCTGGGTTGTTATGTGTCCTGGTCCACTGCGGTGTCTGAGGGTTGGCTGTGGAGACGGGGATCGATTTGCACGGGACACAGAGCCTGCGTGTGCGCATGTGTGTGTGTGTGTGTGTGTGTGTGTGTGTGTGTGTGTGTGTGTGTGTGTGTGTGTGTGTGCTTGTGTGTTTCAACACTGTGTCTCCATCAGCCCCAGTCTCCATACAGCTCTGTTCCGTATTTGCATCCCCTATAGAGACATTACACTCAGATAGGAGTTACAGTACAATGGCCACCAGTGCAGGGGGACAAGAGGCACATTGCTAACAGTAGCATTCACCATCTCTATGCAAATATAGCCA
>NC_055976.1:18044072-18086572 GCF_018492685.1 Alosa sapidissima
AATCTATTTGGCATACAGCCAAATGCAACCCTTCTTAGTGCACAACTGTGTCCTTGTGTTCTTAGTGCACAACTGTGTCCTTGTGTTCTTAGTGCACAACTGTGTGCTTGTGTTCTTAGTGCACAACTGTGTCCTTGTGTTCTTAGTGCACAACTGTGTGCTTGTGTTCTTAGTGCACAACTGTGTCCTTGTGTTCTTAGTGCACAACTGTGTGCTTGTGTTCTTAGTGCACAACTGTGTCCTTGTGTTCTTAGTGCACAACTGTGTGCTTGTGTTCTTAGTGCACAACTGTGTCCTTGTGTTCTTAGTGCACAACTGTGTGCTTGTGTTCTTAGTGCACAACTGTGTCCTTGTGTTCTTAGTGCACAACTGTGTGCTTGTGTTCTTAGTGCACAACTGTGTCCTTGTGTTCTTAGTGCACAACTGTGTCCTTGTGTTCTTAGTGCACAACTGTGTCCTTGTGTCCTTAGTGCACAACTGTGTCCTTGTGTCCTTTCCTGAGATGAGACCAGCCCCTTCATCTCCACCGTGTGTTGCTCACACACATGCACAGCTGGTGTTTGTCTGCACGGTAAATCGCCTACTTATACTTTTCACGCTTCATTTTCAGCATTAACACTTCGGTAGTGTGTGAGTGTGAACACAACAGGGCTTTTAGGCTGTCCTGCGATACCACCGGTGTGGGGTCCCAAACAACTGCAACACCAAAGCAATGGGATTCCATGTGCTAGAGAGGAGCTGGTGATTTGGAGGCCTGTTCTCGAGGAGGGACATGAGGGAGGACTGAGTAGTGAGTGGTTCTGGGTAATTTGGGGCGTTCTGTAAACAATGACAATGAGATCGTAATGAGATGCCTGAGGGCTCGAACGCAACACGATTTCACTCGAAAATCCACTGAAGTCTTCGCTGCTGGAAAACACTTTTGCAAAATACACAGAGCTAATGGGAGGTATGCTGTTCTCAAACACGGATGATGCAACACGTGCTCAACATCCACCCTTGAAGCCTTCCCAGAAGCAGTTTAAAGCGTCGACTCACAGACATCATTCGGGCAGCTTCCATTCACACCACTTACATTCTTACACCTCAACTTACTTTCTTACAGCTCACGATTTGCCCCAACTAAAGAGTTTAGGACTTTCAAGAAGGAAGGGGAGGAGGAGGAGGGGAGGGGGGGGGGGGGGTGGTGGAGAAGGAAGGAGGGATGTCCAACTTCATCTCATTTCTCTCTCTCTCACTCTCTCTCTCTCTCTCCCGCCTCCCCAAAGATGAACTCATTCAGGGGAAGACAATGACGGCCGGTACGGAGCAAGCTAAATCGAGTGAGCTCATTTCCATGCTAATGTGGACCTGAGGTACCGTGTCATTATCAGCCCCAGAGAGAAAGAGAGAGAGAGAGAGACAGAGAGAGAGAGAGAGAGAGAGAGAGAGAGAGAGAGAGAGAGAGAGAGAGAGAGAGAGAGAGCTCCGGAGTTAAGGACCACAGGGCCCTCCATCACATCAGCACTGATTGCCTGAGCTAGACAGAAGAGGTCCAATGATAAAAATGGATATATATTCATATATGCTGTACATACGTACAAATAAGAACATCTATGGAGTAAATGATGTATACTGAACTGAGGTAATAAAAGAGGAAGTTGTTGGAACAGATGCAATACTGTACACAAAGTTGGTTTCATAAAAAGACATTTCAGTCTGCATGATAATTCAGTCTGCCTCCTTGTGTGTAGGGTTATTGAAAAACCTCTATTTTCCCACTGAAGTGCTGGAAGGTATATGAGGAGCCTGAACAATTACATTACATTCACAGATTTACATCTCTCTTCTTACAAAGTGAAACCATCTGTATCAGAGGGGGGGGGGGGGGGGTTGTGGTGCTAAACTGGGAGCTGAGCTTGGTGGAAGGGGTCGTTAGGGATGTGAGAGTGTATATTGGGTGATGGTGCAGTTGTGGAGGGGGTGTTGTAGAGGGGGAGGGGAATGGGAGGTAAGGGTGTATATTGGGTGGAGGGGGTGTAGCTGTATAAAGAGTTAGGGGGTGTATATTGGGTGAGGGCGGTGTAGTTGTATATTTATTGGGAAGAGGTGGGTGTAGTTGTATAAGAGGTGTATATTGGTTGGAGGTTTTGTTGTAAAGAGGTGTTGTGGTGGGTTAAGGGCTGTATATTGGGTGGAGGGGCTGTAGTTGTATATTGGGTGGAGGGGGTTTATATTGGGTGCAGCCGTGGAGGGGGGTGTAGTTGTAGGGTGGAGGGGGTGTATGTTGGGTGGAGGGGATGTAGTTGTATAAAGGGTGGAGGGGGTGTTGTGTGGAGGGGTGTAGTTGTATAAAGGGTTGAGGGGGTGTTAGGTGGAGGGGGTGTAGTTGTATGGGTGGATGGGGTGTATATTGGGTGGAAGGGCTGTAGTTGTATAAAGGGTGGGGGGTGTATATTGGGTGGAGGGGTGTAGATGTATAAAGGGTGGAGGGGGTGTTAGGTGGAGGGGGTGTAGATGTATAAAGGGTGGAGGGGGTGTATATTGGGTGTAGGGGTGGAGTTGTATAAAGGGTGGAGGGGGTGTTGAGTGTATATTGGGTGGAGGGGGTGTAGTTGTATAAAGGGTGGAGGGGGTGTATGTTGGGTGGAGGGGGTGTAGTTGTATAAAGTGTGGAGGGGGTGTTGGGTGGAGGGGTGCAGTTGTATAAAGGGTGGAGGGGGTGTATATTGGGTGAAGGGGTATAGTTGTATATTGGGAAGAGGGGGGTGTAGTTGTGTGGGGGTATATTGGTTGGAGGTGTAGTTTTAAAGAGGTGTTGTGGTGGGTTAAGGGCTGCATATTGGGTGGAGGGGCTGTAGTTGTATATTGGGTGGAGGGGGTTTATATTGGGTGCAGCCGTGGAGGGGGGTGTAGTTGTAGGGTGGAGGGGGTGTATATTGGGTGGAGGGGCTGTAGTTGTATAAAGGGTGGAGGGGGTGTATGTTGGGTGGAGGGGCTGTAGTTGTATAAAGGGTGGAGGGGGTGTTGGGTGTATATTGGGTGGAGGGGCTGTAGTTGTATAAAGGGTGGAGGGGGTGTATATTGGGTGGAGGGGCTGTAGTTGTATAAAGGGTGGAGGGGGTGTTGGGTGTATATTGGGTGGAGGGGCTGTAGTTGTATAAAGGGTGGAGGGGGTGTATATTGGGTGGAGGGGTGTAGTTGTATAAAGGGTGGAGGGGGTGTATATTGGGTGGAGGGGTGTAGTTGTATAAAGGGTGGAGGGGGTGTTGGGTGTATATTGGGTGGAGGAGCTGTAGTTGTATAAAGGGTGGAGGGGGTGTATGTTGAGTGGAGGGGCTGTAGTTGTATAAAGGGTGGAGGGGGTGTATGTTGAGTGGAGGGGCTGTAGTTGTATAAAGGGTGGAGGGGGTGTATATTGGGTGGAGGGGTGTAGTTGTATAAAGGGTGGAGGGGGGTGTTGGGTGTATATTGGGTGGAGGGGTGTAGTTGTATAAAGGGTGGAGGGGGTGTATATTGGGTGGAGGGATGTAGTTGTATAAAGGGTGGAGGGGGTGTATGTTGGGTGGAGGGGTGTAGTTGTATAAAGGGTGGAGGGGGTGTTGGGTGTATATTGGGTGGAGGGGTGTAGTTGTATAAAGGGTGGAGGGGGTGTATATTGGGTGGAGGGGTGTAGTTGTATAAAGGGTGGAGGGGGTGTATATTGGGTGGAGGGCTGTAGTTGTATAACAGCTAGTGTGGTGGAGAGGCAGGTCGGAGTGACCTTCACGCAGCAGCCCAGTGTGATGTATCAGCACTCTCTCCACACGGATCCCATGACCTCTACACCTCTGCTGCATGCTCAACATGAGGGCTGATGGCTCACTGAACTGAGTACTGTGCTGACAACACACACACACGCACACACACAAACACACGAACACACACACACACACGCACGCACGCACACGCACAAACACACACACACACACATACGCACACAATCGTATTGCCCAACCAAGTTAAATACACTTTCTCATGTTACACAACTATGAAGCGACCTTCTACATTGTAATTATATAGTTAAACAAATTACACAACCTCTATGTAACTACCAGCTATTGGTGGCTAAGAGCTTTTTTAACAATACAACCAACCAATCAATAAAAAAAAAACATCATTAAGTCCCCAAATGGATATAGTGAGCACATACATACAGTAACTTGCTTATACATAAGTGCCATAAGTACACATTTAGTACGCTGTATCTACGACAGCATCAGATATGACAAACCCGCCAGAGAAGCTTGTCCTGAAACCAGAGGATGACAGTGAACGGAGTGAGTCACATCACCGCACATCCCTGGAGACGGAGACAGAACCGCCGTCGCTAACAGGAAGTGTGCATGCCAGGGTGGGATGATGATGATGAGGAGGAGGAGAGAGAGAGGAAGCACGGCACAGTGGCCAACAACACATGACTCAGTGTGGAGGAGTGAGGGAAGCTGGAGAATGTGGCGCAAACATCAAAAACGGCAAACGCAGTAGCAGCAGAATCAGCCAGAGGAGCAATAACAGCCTTGTGCCATCACCGAATATCAAACCCAGAGCATGCACCAGCCCCTACGGGCATCCAGTACACTTCAAAGGGTGTGTGGGATGGTCACACACACACACACACACACACACACACACACACACACACACACACACACACACACAAATGAGAACAAACACACAGGATGGACCAATCAATACTAATCCCGCCTGGATCCAGGAGCAACCTTTTTTCCCCCAGAATCCTCGGGCAGTGTCTACCTAATCTCCGAGGTCTGCTGTGTGTGCCTGCTCTTTTGTGCGGGGTGTGCAGGGGATGTGTGTGTGTGTGTAGGTGCGTGAGTGTGTGTGTGTGTGTGTGTGTGTGTGTGTGTGTGTGTGTGTGTGTGTGTGTGTGTGTGAGCGTGCGCACGTATGAGGCAGGGTGGGTGTTGAAGCGAGATAAAGCGGGGCGTCTGACATTTGATTCCCAAAGCTCGGGGGCGGGGGGGTTGGGGTGACACAGACCTCCAATTGAGTTATAAATGTGGAGCTCAGGGCAGTTAGATCTGAGTCACAGGCCTGGATCAGGACACATCACACAGAACAAAGCAGCCCACTGCCCACAGTCACTGCTCCACGGCCATTACACCACTCTCCACAGACAAGCAACACCCGACTGAAGACATGATCAGATGCCAAGAGACTATGAGGGTATACAGAAATGATCAGAGACTGAATGACTGAAGTGTTTGAAGAGTATAGAGAAAATATCACAGACTGAAAGACTGTAAGGGCTTAGAGAAATGATCATAGGCTGAAATATTATTAGGGCATAGGAAATGATCAAATACTCAAATGCTCAAACTCAAATGATCCAAAGAATGGAACGATACATAGGTAATTGTAAAATCGTTTGATATTTTCCAGATTTCATCTGTCCAAAAGAGCTCTGATCAAATTAGATTTTAAAATATTTCCCCAAAAAAACCATTTCATATTCATAATCAATAAAATATTTCTGTATGATCAAATTGTGTAACTCTTAAAATATCAAAGCCTTGGTAATGATACGCAAAGATTAAATGAAATCAGAAATATTAGCAGGTCAAATGCAGAAAGTGTTTAGAAAAAGCCTCATTACAGATGATCACCATTTGTTATATGACCATCTCAGCACTGCTGTGTTGGGAGGGATAGGCACCCTGTTTTCTCTTATTATGAAAGGGGAGAGATTTGTGACTGAATCAGAATCAGAATCTAAATTAAATTTTATTCACCAAGGTTGTTTGCACAATGCACATACAAGGAATCTGGTTCCGGCTTTTGGTGTCACTCTAGCAACACAGTAAACATCAACATTTTTTTCAGCAAGTATACTTCCAGTGAGGCTATTTGCATGATTTTTTCACCAGACATTAGTATTAACTCAGGTAATCCACCCATATAAAAACATTACAGTCCATGAGTAGAGTTATGTGTAATTAAGTGGGATGACACAGGAAAACAGTATTGAATGTGCCTAAGTTTCTTAAATACTTTGTGGAAAAGCTTCAAGACATTTCCTGTATGACAAAACTAATCAGTCGCAGTAGGTGTGATTTTGATCATTCCTTCAACTTTTGATCATTCCTTCAATCATTCCTTCAACTGTATGAGGTCTGCCAGTACCATGAGAGGAAAAACAGCCCCATACCATGATACCTCCACCTTTAAATCTCACTGTTGGTATGGTATTTTTGGGGTGATGTACAGTGCCATTTCTCCTCCAAACATGGTGTGTAGTATGACATCCAAAAAGTCAAATTTTGCTCTCACCTGACCAGACTACATTCTCTAAGTATTTCACAGGCTTAACCAAATGTTGTGTAGCAAACATTAAACGAGCTTCGACATGCTTTGCTTCAATAATGGAGTCATGTGGTGTGAGCGTGCATAGAGGCCATGGCAGTGGAGTGCATTGCCTATGATTTACCATGTAACAATTGTACCTGCTGCCTCCAAGTCAATCTGAAGCTTTCTCCAAGTGGTCCTTGGCTCTTGGGCTACTCTTCTGACTATCCTTCTGACTTCCTGGTCAGAAATGTTGCAAGGAGATCCTGTGCATGGCCGGTTGATGATGCAGTGATGTTCCTTCCACTTGCAGATAATGGCCCCAATTCTGCTTACTGGAAGATTCTGATGTTTTGAAATGCATCTGTAACCAGTTCCATTGATATGTTTCGCAACAATAAGGTTGCAAAGGTCTTGGGAGAGCTCTTTGCTTTTACCCATCATGAAATGTTTCTTGTGTGACACCTTGGTAACGAAAAACCTTTTTATAGCCAATCAGTATGTACTAACTCAGCTTATATTAATTTGTACAGATAGGAGGGACAATTACTCTCTAACTACTTATAGCAGCTCATTCCTTGCCTTTCCTTGCCTTGTTATACTGCTTTTTCATAGCGTGTTCAATATGTTTTACCTGTGTCATTCCCCTTTATTAGACATAACTATACTTATGGACTGTAATATTTGGATTTTTTATATGGGTGGATTACCTGAATTAATAATATTGTCTGGTGAAAAATGTTGACACGTTCAATACTTATTTCCCCTCTGTATAAACAGACTGTTACTGAAATGTTAGGAACCACTTTGGAAGATAAATACATCTGACGTATGAAACAACATAAATGCCCCTCTAAAGAATTTCTGAGAAAGTCGGAGAAGAGGACAGCACATCCTGTCAGAGGTTCGGGACATCAAGGAAGTGGTGGTTACTACCTGTGGCTGGCCAGCAGACAGCCTCCTCCGCTGTTAGACCACAATCCTCCCTGGCTATGCTGCAGCAGGCCTGCACTCTTCCCAGTGCTAATGGAAGCGTGTGTCAGCGAACAGACACACAAAAGCTCTCTCTCACACAGCAGGCTAATGGCAGACAGCGCAACAGATGAACCTGCCTCTACTGATTAGCGCAGTCTTAAAAGCCAGCCAAATGAGCAAGTGTTGCCCGCGCTTTTTATTTCATGAGAAAATATCTGGCAAACACTTTTTTCTGGAAATTATAAAGCTTGACATTCTTTCTCTTGCTTCACTGACTCCTGAAGTGAGTATCAATTGCAATGTGCTGTTTTGATTATCAGGCTTTTTTTGTGAGTTTTGTGCTTTATTCTAACAGAATTGCTCATAAGTCAAGCTGCTCTGCACCTTCATCTGTTGGCAGGAAGGCTGGTTGATACAGGCACAGAGAGCATTATGAAGTTTGGGGGGCTGAGAGGAATTTTGGGAAGATTCAGTGCAGCACAATCAATAGTAGAATAGAAAGCGGCAATGGCGGGCCCGAGCACCTGCGGGCCACAACCCATGACATTTCAGAATCCAACAAAGCACCGACGTGGTGCATTTGTAAAATGTACATATTTGATGTGTGTGCTATTTGTTTTTGCATGTTATTTTCTGGCACATTTACTTGCTTGGCCAGGTGGGGGCGCAATGCAAGGCAGGCCCATTGTGTGTCATAATCATAATATATATTAACCTGAGAAATTTCAGATTATTCATTTTAAAGGGACACCAGGCAAGCCTGATGCTTTTTCTCTACGAAACTCCCCCTCGCTCGGTCTGAAGCTCTTTTCCTTTTCTTTGCGTCTTCTGTTAAGGGTTTTCGCTGCTTCTTCGCCGGCTCTGCCATTATACACACGTTTGCAACAATCTCTAGCGTTTCGTTAGCCTGCCTCTGTGCTGTAAACTGATCCTGCTTCAGTCGGCGGGTAGGATACACCGAACTTGCAAGTGGGATATTCTTCCTACAGGCAGTAGGGGCGGGCGAGAGAGCCTTCATTCGCCCCGTAATGAGTCATTTAACCATATACCGACTTACGAAGATGATTAATTAACACGAAAACGTTGCCAGGTGTCCCTTTAAGCAAAGAACATTGCTGATACACTTTTTGGCCAGATAGTGGTGCTATATTAGGCATTTGAATTACACATGTGAATATCATCACAATAATGATATCCAATATTTTGCAACGTTTCAGATCAACCAATATAGGCATTACCAATTTCTGGCACATTTTCCTGCTTGACCAGGTGGTGGCGCTATGCCAGGCAGGCCCATAGGGTCTCTGGATATCATCATAATTATAATATCTATTAACCTGAGAAGTTTCAGACCATTCATTCAATGCACTGTGACTTTATGACACATTTCCTCTTTTTATGGTGAGATATTAAAATCATGACATATTACAACATATCAAAAATCCCTTCACAATTTAATATCAGCAACATCCTGGCATCATATTTGCCAAATTTCACATGAATCTGACAAACCGTCTAGGAGGAGTATGTTAAAATTGATCATGTGACATCACTGTAATTGCCATTCTTTCTGTTGCAAGGTGGTGGCGCTATGCCAAATATGCATTAAAGCAACACCAAAGAACTTTCCCTCTGTCGCACGCACGCTATTTGTTTATCCAGCACCGGCTTTGCAAATAACGATGTCCACAGACAAGGTAGAATATGTTGCATGAAAAGTACGATGTATTGCGACATCAGATGCAAGTCAAATTTGTAGTTTCTTATGTCTCATTCCATCGAACTACAGATCCGCTACCCGATCTGGCAAACTTACATAGTGCGGTTATAGCCGATAGAGGGCTGCGAAGCGAATGCAGAAGTGCCGTTCACCCTGTTACGAGTTGATGAACCACTGAAACGATTTTGGAAACATTATTTTAAGGTATAAAAAACTCTTTGGTGTTGCTTTAAGGGCATGTGAATATCATCACTCCCATGGTATCCAAAGACCTGTGAAATTTAAAACATTTCAAGCCATGCATGGTGAATCATGACGCATTTATTGTTTATGTGGAAGGGTATTAAAATGAATAATTTCGCCATTTCGTCAAATTACAACATATCCAAAAAAAGCTTCACAATTTATAATCAGGAACATCTCGGCGTCATGTATACCAACTTTGACATGAATCGGATCAACCGTCTAGGAGGAGTACGTTAAAATTGATCATGTCCACAACGCACAAAATCTCAATTACCTCACTTCCTGTGGGCGTGGTTAATGGCATGTTAATACAAAAGTTGTTTGTTTTTGGGAGTTACATACACCCACCAAATTTGGTGTGTCTATCTAAAACTATATGCCAACCACAAGTCACAGTGACATAAGGGGGCGCTATGGAGTTCCTGGGCAACGCCCGGTGCCAAGCTTTTATCCCTGTCTATTCACTGTATCACTTGATGTGTATGCCAAATTGCATGCGTTTTCACCCATGGGAAGCACCTCTTTTGGCATCATGATTAATCACATATTTCATCACATATTAGTCTGCACAAAATCCCAAATACCTCACTTCCTGTTGGGCGTGGCTAATGCATTGTACATACATACAGACACCTACCAAATTTGGTGTGTATAGCTGAAAGTATATGCCCAACACGGGATCAGTCATCTAAGGGGGCATAAGGGGGCGCTAGCGAGTCTCTGGGCCATACCCGGGGCCAAGCTTTTTTACCTAGCTGCTTTGTGTGACACCTGATGTGTGTGCCAAATTTCGATTATGTTAACCACCTCAAAATATTTGCCAACCACGGGATCAGTCACCTAAGGGGGCGCTAGCGAGTCCCTGGGCCACGCCCGGGGTCAAGCTCTTGTACTTAATTGCGATGCGTGACACCTGACGTGTGTGCCAAATTTCAAGAGTTTTCGACCATGTTAACCACCTCAAAAACAGGAAAGCAAAAAAGTGGAATAACAATAATAATAGTGAAAAATAATAATAATAATAATAATAATAATAATAATAATCCTTACAAAAGGGTCATTCCACGTCAATTCAACCAGGGCCCACACACTTAGGTTCTGAAAAAATGACCAAGTGTACCCATGTTACCCAGGAGACACACTGTAAAATTACTCTTATGTAAGGTCAATCCTTTCCAAGATACAGCCAGTTTTACAGGGGAAGGGGGGTGTCGATTTTGTTCGGCCTCTTTTTTTTTGTCAAAGTTCACAAGCCCACAGCACAAGAACTAAACCATGTAGGAGGCTCAAATTTTGCATTCTGGTACATAAATAGGAATAGTATGTAGCAAAATCGTCACGTTTGGTCTGGATGATCCTGCATGGTCATAGCTGTCCCTCAAAGTTGATCAAAATTGTATTGGAGTTTTTGGCTGGGCTCTGTTTAGGCCTTTAGAAGACATATTTGTACTCAACATAGGCTCTTGATTTATTTTCCTTACTGAGATAAGTAGAAACACTCTCACAAAAAGCAATGAACAGAAAATAAATTCCTTCAGAGTCTGAACAGCAAACCTTACAAGTCTGAAAAATCATTTTGGTTCTCATTTTCAGAGCACCCAAATACCTTGTGGGAATATGCAAAGATTTTTTTAATATTTTTTTCTTTATTCTCCATGAGCCTTTCTTTTTAAAAACACCAATTTGACTTGTCTTATGAAAATCTTTCTTTTTTATTTTCCACCCTGAACATGGACAAAATGTAAGACAAGTCAAATTGGTGTTTTTAAAAAGAAGGGATCATGGAGAATAAAGAAAAACATATTAAAAAAATATTTGTATATTCCCACAAGGTGTTTAAGCGCTCTGAAAATGATAACCAAAATGATTTTTCAGACTTGTGAGGTCTGCTCTTCAGACCCTGAAGGGATTTATTTTCTGTTCATTGCTTTTTGTGAGAGTGTTTCTACTTATCTCAGTAAGGAAAATAAATCAAGAGCCTATGTTGAGTACAAATATGTCTTCTGAAGGCCTAAACAGAGCCCAGCCAAAAACTCCAATAAAATTTTGATCAACTTTGAGGGACAACTATGACCATGCAGGATCATCCAGACCAAGCGTGACGATTTTGCTACATACTATTCTTATTTATGTACCAGCAAGCTAAATTTGAGCCTCCTACATGGTTTAGTTATTGCGCTGTGGGCTTGTGAACTTTGACAAAAAAAAGAGGCCGACCAAAATCGACACCCCCCTCCCCCTGTAAAATAGGCTGTATCTTGGAAAGTATAGATTTTACATAAGAGTCATTTTACAGTGTGTCTCCTGGATAACATAGGTACACCTGGTAATTTTTTCAGAATTGTTTGAGACCTAAGTGCGTGGGCCCTGGTTCAATTGACGTGGAATGACCCAAAAACAATAGGGCCTTGCGCCCTTCGGTGCTCGGGCCCTAATAATCCTTACAAAAACAATAGGGCCTTGCGCCCTTCGGTGCTCGGGCCCTAAAAAGGACATAGAGGGAGAGAGCGTGAGAGAGAGAGAGAGAGAGAGAGAGAGAGAGAGAGAGAGAGAGAGAGATTAGAGATTTCAGACCCATTTTGGTGAAGTTCTAAACTGAAACAAAGATTTTAATCTTCAGAGCTTTGGCTCAGAGCCGTGCCTATAATGGAAATCCCTTTGCGTGTTTGTGTGTGACTATGTGAGTGTGCGCTCAACACACTATCAAATCTCCTACCTGCCTGCCTCACTGTGCTCTTACTCAGAACCAGCCTGAGATTCACCACAAACCGAACTCCCAATCCATCATTTGAGTGGGTGCAGTGGGTCAGGTAGGAGTTGGAGCGCTGATGGAGCTCAGATAGTCTGTCTTGTCTAGCCACAGCACCAGATAGCCTGACTATAGCCACAGCATCAGAGAGCCTGTCTTTAGCCACAGCATCAGATAGACTGTATTTAGCCACAGCACCAGAGAGCATGTCTTTAGAGAGTGTGTGAGAGAGAGAGAGAGAGAGAGAGAGAGAGAGAGAGAGAGAGAGAGAGAGTGTGTGTGTGTGTGAGAGAGAGACTGTAAAATTTCAGTTGTCAGCCTACAGGTCTATCATTATCTTACACACAAAAACATCAACGCACAGGGTAAGTGCTGGTCAAACAACCTCTGGGGCATGTGTGTACATGTGTGTGTGTGTGTGTGTGTATGTGTCTGTGCGTGCCAACAATCAAGCTAAGCAAAATCACGCATGCAAAAAGGCAAATGATTTGTGTCAGCAATCTGATCAACAACTTCAAGGGCATGTGAGTGTATGTTTGTGTGTGTGTGTGTGTGTGTGTGTGTATTCATCAGGCAGTCATGCTCTATAATACAACACATCATTTTCATCATCTAGGTCAAATCGCTTTGGATAAAATGTCATCATTACAGTACAACTTTGCCTTTGCTTATAACTAAATCAAGATGCAAATGAGCTCAGTTGATCTTGTGTGTCTAATAATGGCGGTCTTACTCTGGCTGCTCAGATGGCAATATATCCTCCACTAAAACTGAGCACACAAACAGAGAAATAATGAGCACTGGCCTCAGACATTTCTGTGCAGCCCTGATTGAAATATCAGCATGTCCAATTCAAAACTGAGAAACATTTTCAGGTGAACTCAACAGCAACAGATGTTTGAAATGGAATATATATATATATATATATATATATACTGTATATATATGTGTGTGTGTGTGTGTGTGTGTGTGTGTTTCTTACTATGGAACTTATTTTATTAGAAAAGACATGTGTATGTATGTGTATATGTATATGAAGGCCTACACTTAATACCTGCTACAATTATGAGGAAATAGGCACTGGGATATGAACTGGTCTGAATCACACCTGCTGACTCTACAGTCTTGAACATGTGGCTCCATCTCTGCTGTCGAGACTATGACAACAAATCCATGGATGCATCAGTATGTGTATCTGTGCATATGACAGTTCCTCAGAGCATAAGCCTCTAAGTCAGGAGATGTTGGTGTGCTCTGCGATGTTGTGAATGGAGCTTCGCCTGGATGAATAGCGTCCTGATGGCTACCGTGAAGCATTTATCGCTCAGCTCTGAAGATGCACATCGAACTGCTTCAAGGACCTTCAACAGAATAGTGTTGAAATGAGTGTGAGATAGATGGGAGAGGAGAAAATGTGTGTGTACGCTATAGAGCGAGAGGGAGAGAGAGCAAGAGAGAGAGAGAGAGGAGAGAGAGAGAGACAGAGAGAGAGAAAGAGAGGGAGAAGGAAAGAGGAATTAATAGAAAGAATGCACACATATCAGAGAAGCGCAAGATTTGGTGTGTGTAAGTGTGTGTGTGTGTGTGTGTGTGTGTAAGTGTGTGTGTGTGTGTAGGTGTGTGTGTGTGTGTAGGTGGATGGCAGAGGAGATGGGCCAATCAGTCCCAACCACAAAAAGCCCATGCTGGCAGCAAATGGAAATCCCTGACAAAACCTGCATACCTTCATCATGTGTGTACACATGGGAGGATTATGAAATCTGTGTGTGTATGTGTGTGTGTGTGTGTGTGCGTGTGCGTGTGTGTGTGGGCGTGTGTGTGTGCGTGTGCGTGTGTGTGTGTGGGCATGCGTGTGTGTGTGTGTGTGTGTGTGTGTCTGCGCATGTACATGCATGTGTGTGCTTATCCATCAGTGCTCGTGTGAATCACGGTGTCGGTGTGAAGATAGCCCATTGGGATCCCAGCGTGCCTTGCGTCCCTCTGGCCAGTGACAATCAGTGTCTTTTACAGGGCGTGACGGTGGTAGGGGCGCTGACTGTATGACGGATAGGTTCGGTTGTGGCTGCAAATGAGTCGGACTATGCTCAATTCTTCAGAGAGACATGAGAGAGAGAGAGAGAGAGAGAGAGAGAGAAAGAGAGAGAGAGGACAAAAGGACAGGAGAATACTGTTCTAATCTCTACTGATGCAATAACAGAGAAATAACTCATTAGACATATACTCACAAATGTACATCAACATGGACACACACACACACACACACGCACACACACACACACACACACACGCACACACACACCACTCTCTTTGCACTGGAAAATACATGAAGGGCATGGCCATCATGGGAGATTCCATATTTCAGAACGATATCACATCAGATGCAATTCTCTAGGAAACGGTGAGGATATGGAGTCAGTTGGGTTTCTGTTGAGCCAGAACACAGCAGCTCAACCTTCCAGCGCCCACGGAGCCCTCCTTCCTCCCTCCCCTCTCATCCTCCACTGGATCTCTCTTTACAATCACATTACAGTGGGAAAGGGCAGCCTGATAGGGAAATATATCAGCATGCTTTGAAGACCCTGTCAACAGCTGATGACCAATAATCATTCAGTCATTGGCTGAGACAAGATCTGATCCTTGCAACTGTTTCAGGTCAGGTCAAGATGCCATTTGATTTGAAAACAACACTTCATGTGTTCATGCATAAAAAAACACTCTTCACCCACTGGTCATCAAAACCTGTGATTTGCGACCTCACAGTTACAGGTCTATTTTTAGCTGTGACTTTAGACTTCATAGCACCAGCTATGTTGTAATGTAAAACATGAGTAATAGCTGACAATGTTGTCTTGATATTACACAATGGCTACATCATAGGCCCTTACTATTGACATGTAAAGAGAGGCATCACACAAGCCATTGCATTTTTAAACACCAGATCAGCTGAAATTGATGAGAAGTACATTTGCGTACCTTCCATCCCTGTTTGAAAAAAGTATATTTCCCCGAAACCGACAACATTCTCCATCACACATTTCCATGTCTAACTACACTGAAGTCCTCACAAAGAGGCAACAGCTTGAATATGACAACTATCACAAATCTACCATTAAATTAGTAGGAGTCATTGTTGAGTTTTTTGATAATAATAATAATAATAATAATAATAATAATAATAATAGGCTAAAATAATAATGCTATCTCTAGTAGGTTTCTATTGTAGTACACACACCTACAGTGAACTGCTCCACACATTCCGCAAAATAGCAGTTTAGCTTCACTCTAAACACATCTTCCACAACACTGATGCGTCGGTTCTCTCTCGGATGCTGCATTAAGACGGAGGCTATCGCCAGAACAACAACGCTGTGCATGAATTAGCGACATTCTACAGCGTTCTTTTTTGAGGCAAATAAGCGCTGCCTTACCTGATATTATCGACTGTCTGTTGTGATGTTCGCGTGTAACCTAATGCGTCCGTGGTCCGTTCGGACAGAGAGGGTGGATGCTCTGCCCGAGACACCTGCTTACTGGCCCGGTCGCCGAGATTGACAATAAACCCCGGAACCTGGAGAACGAATACAGCAGATGACTGCCCCGGAACATGAATAGCAGTGCAAATCGTCGGCGCACCACTGCGGTTCTGCAGATGACAGTAGAGGCAAGAACGAAACCCCACCCGAGAATCGAGCGAGCTGTTGGTGTATGTGTGTGTGTGTGTGTGTGTGTGTTTCAGAACCCGGGACAGCGACGCTCCCTCCCTCTTCATCGATGGCCGCAGATTTTAGGCTAGATCGTGTGTGCTTCATTTCTTCATGGGCGGCAATAGGCTACCTCCCGGCAAGCAACGTGATTCACAGATTAGGCCTATTCCACGTTTTAGACAGGCTATCAAAACATAAAGCCCACAGTGACAGGATTGTATAATTAACGCATTACTTCAGCCACATAGGCTGCAGTAAGCCATCTATACCTGAGATGCCAGTAGATTGCATCTGTCCTAGCTCTGCTGTGCATATCTATCTCATTAGATAACCTGACGACCTCTGGGAAGATAACATGTTCATATTAGGTCCATTTCCGCTGTCTGGTGGTGAGCCAATCACAATTACAATGAGAGAGAGAGAGAGCGACAGGGCTGCCAACCCTGCCTAATGTAATAGAGACTAATGCATCTGAGTATGAGGCTTATGGAGTGGTCATGATATTTACAAAGTGGCGTTACATAAGAGAACATGGGTGACATGCAGAGCAAACTCCTCTGCCATGTCAGGCCAGGCCAGACGAAGCCTTTGATGTCTGTGTGCTCTGGCTTCTGATGCCACTGATGAAGTCTCTACAGCACTGACGTACAGGCTTCTCATGAGGAGGGCATCTCATACTCATGGGGATACTCAGTGTTGTGGATTCAACGCTAAAATACACATAATCATCACCATTAATATGGCTTAACTGTAGCGGCAACAGCGGGTTTAGGGGTTTTGAGGTCAGCTCATTGCTTTGATTCTTTTCCTGTTGTCCGGCGTGGCGTTCTGTCTATGTTGAGGCTCTTGCATTCTGGCAGAGAGCGAGAGAGAGAGAGGGAGAGAAGGAAAGAGACAGAGGGAGGGAGAGAGAGAGGGGTGGAGGGAGAGAAAGTGCTGGAGTGGATAAAAAGAAGTGCAAAAAGAATTGATTAAGAAAAGAAGTGTGTGTGTGTGTGTGTGTGTGGTGGGGGAGGCAAACATCAACAAAAGAGAAGACAGACAATGGAAAAGAGTGTGGAGTGAGAGAAAGAAAATAATGAACTTTCAGAAGGATAAAAGGGCAGAAAACTTTCCTGCTTTCTGCTGAGCCTCTGTATCAAATTAGCATTAAGCTCAATTTCACTTATTTCCATGATGCAAAGAGTGATTGCCCTCAGTCGACTGCAACAGAGTCCGAAAGAACGAGAGAGAGAGAGAGAGAGGGAGAAAGCCATCAGCACATGGTCAACACCGTGGTTATATAAAAAACAGTGTGACTAATGTCATTAGGAATATGCTGAAGGCGATAAAATTTACAGTCATGCGGCCATTATGGAGCCTCGTTGTCATTTCTATGCTCCAGTTCCTCCCAACCCAGCGCTAAGAGAGAGGGGGAGAGAGAGGGAGAAAGAGAGAGGGAGTGAGAGGGAGGGAGGAAATGTGTGAGCTGAGACTGTCCACACACCCTGTGCTGCTGGGCAAGCTGTTGTTCACTTGGCCATAGGGCTTGGTGCCAACACATACACACACACACACAGACACTCTCTCACTCTTGCACACACACACACACAGACACTCTCTCACTCTCGCACACACACACACATACATACATACACACACACACACACTACTCACAACACTGAGCTGCACATGCAAAACACTGAACCACATAGGCTTTCTAATCAGCACGGTGTGGTCACCAGCTGGTCAACAGGATGGGATATGGTGACTGACTCTGTCCCATCACACGTTAGGCCGGTTTCCCATGGGCCAGTCCTCATTCTTGGATTAAATAAAAACTGGAAAACAGTTAATTATGTTTAACTACAACATAGTCTGCACTGTAGTAGATAGATGGGCTTCAGCTGCCTTAAAACATACCATTGCAAAGTTCTGTGTAAAAAGGCTGGCAGGGCCCCAAGCATGGCACGACTGGCTGGGGCACCTGCACCGTACGCCGGCGACCTGGGTTTGATTCCTGCCCCGTGGTCCTTTACGGATCCCACCCCGACTCTCTCTCCCACTAACTTCCTGTCACTCTCCACTATCCTATCTGATTAAAAGCATTTCAAAAAATTAATTTAAAAAAAGTCTAGCAGACATATGATTCTTCCTTGTCACATTCCAAAAGTCTCATCATTTGTGTCAATTATGCATTTTGGCTCACTGGTGTGTTCATTTTTGATACATTATCTCAGTGTAACAAAACGTCAGTCAGCTTTAAAGTTAGGCTACTTCAAGACACGGTTTGGCCTATAAAGTCCAAAGTTTGTTCACCTGTTTGGTTAAATCTAATGTTTTGGTTTGAGTCTTAAGTTGGGTCCAGTCTCCTCAACAGGGGTTTGTTATCCATGTGCTGCAGGAGGGCCGGGGGTAACAGACAGCCAAGTGAGTGACAGACCATTTCTTTCAAGCTGCTTCTGAGAGACGAGTTGCCGTTTAGGCAGACTATTCTTCTCTTATAATACAGCAGCTCTGGCATAAACAAAATGCTTTCTCCTCCATTTTAAATGTCAAGAACAGATTAACTCCCGCCTCCTTTTCCCAAAAAAAAAACAAAAAAAAATCAAGACGAGAAGAGTGGCTTTCTCATGCTAATGTCTGAAATTGAACAAAAAGCGCCTGGAAAACTTGGAAATAACACTCTGTGCCTTGACAAGCCAGAAAGACAAGAGTCCAAACACGAGTGACTAATCTTTCTTCTTCCCACTATTCGTCAGGGAAAGTGAGTGAAAGAGAGAAGTGCTGGCGGTGGAGGAGAGGAACGAGAGCGAGCGTCTCACTCCGCGCTGTCAGCTGGCTGGCGTGCAGTGACTTCAGCAGGGAGATGGAGCTGCACCAGCTCGCGTCCAAATTGTGCAATGCAGAGCCAGATGGAGAGAGTCGCAGCCTGTCCCTCTACGCCAGCGAGCAGATGAAAAGCAGGGTGGTGATTAAACTCATTTTCACACAAATACTCTCTCTCTCTTTCTCTCTCTCTCTCACACAGCTTTAAAACTCAATCTTCAAAATCCTGATTTTTTTTTATCTCTCCATTACATAAGGATAAATGAGTGAGAGAGGGCAAAAAAGATAAATAAGATCAAGAAGTTACACTTGTTATAAATGCACAGTAAGAGAGTAAGAGAATAAAGAGATTCCGTTTATAACAGACCAGGCATGGATCTGGATGCCCCGTGTTAAATGACAGTAAGCAGTTATAAGACGATTGTTTTACTAAATTGTGGTCTCATTTTATTAGATTGTCCGCTCAATTCAGTCAATTGTGCACACATTTGACTATATCATGCGCACAATTGACTAAATCATGCACAAGTTTAACTAAATTGTGCGCTCATTTTACAAAAAAATAAATGAGAGCACAATTTAGTAAAATGAGCACACTATTTAGTAAAACGTGTGCACGTTTAAGTAAATTGTGCGCACGATTTACTAAATTGAGAGCACAATTTAGTAAAATGAGCGCACGTTTCTGGCTATACACCAAAAATATCTTGCGATAACCCCTCCAGGGTTCCGTAAACATGTCAAAGTTGGAAGATCTTTTATTCTTGTTTTTTTTTTTTTTTTTTTTACATCAGGAAAAAAACTCTTTTAGGCAAAGAACTCTGGATAATTCCATCACAGCAAGTGGGGATGTAGGGAAAGAAGAGACACGGCAAAACAGAAACAAACAAACAAACAAACAATGAAGATTCAATCACATCTTGGGGTACGAGCGACCATTTCCTGATATTCTAGTCAGGCTCTCGGAGTCTTCAACCACCCATTTAGCTTTTTGTAGATGCCTACAGTAAAGAACCCTCCACTACACTACCATTAGTGTGTGTGTTTGTGTGTGTGTGTTTGTGTGTTGGGGGGGGGGGCTCGGATGCAAATTTTGATATTCTAATCTTCTCATTACAGACTCTGTCTGATGAACACATTGAGGAGGGGGGAGCGGTTCGGATGAGCAATCGTGGCCTGTGGGAATTCTGGGAATTCTTTGATCTTGTCTGATAGCAGGAAACTACCCTGTGTCATATGACAATACTATTTGGAGAGCCGTTTCCGGCGAGTTCTCTGAAGTGCTGTTCGACTGGCAATTATCCCAGATAGCATGCAATTCCAGAGGGTCTCCCATCCCAAAATGGAGCAGTCTTCCAGAAAGCATAGTTCAATGACCACCAACCGTTGGAGCAGCTATCATTTTGAACACTCTCCCTCTCTCTCAGCTGAAACAATGGTGGTTGTTCAACAATGCTTTCGGGAAAGACAGTCCAGGCATGTATTCAGTCCATTCCAGCTCAAGGCCGGACACAAGTCCAGAGTCAGCAGCTGCTGTTATTATCATTATGGCTGTGTTGCCCGTATAGACGAGGACGGGCCCGTACTGAGGGGGGCACCAGTGTTAAGCTTCCTCCAGCTCCACCAGCACACCATCACAGTCTTTGGGGTGCAGGAACATGACTGGTTTCCCATGGGCCCCTATCCTCGGCTCTGCAGAAAGCATGCGGATGTTCTGTGCTTTCAGAGCCAATATGGCTGCCTTGATGTCATCAACCTGCATCACAAAGGGGGGGGGGGGGTATTAGCATTTTTTAAGCTAAAGGTGTAAAGCTGTCACAGGTATTAATGAGAATTCAGACAGGGGTGATGACTTAGATCATTCATTAATCTTACAGTGTGATAACTGTATGACACGGTAGCAAAAGTGAAAAGAAAAAATTGCCGTTGCCGTCGATAAGACTGTGGATTAGGAAGAGAACTGACATTTTTCGCCTTCACTTTCAAGATGAGCACTGTTGTCACAAGATTGTTGGGGTGGAGAGAGTGGGTGTCAAATAGAGGGTGGCTTTCTGTAACACCTTCCCTGACTGAGTGACATTCACTCACCTCTATGCAGATATGATGCATTCCCCCAGACTTATTCTTCTGTAGGAATCCAGCTATGGGGCTCTTCTCCCCCAGCGGATGCAGGAGCTCCAGCTTGGTGTTGCCCAGCTCCACAAACACGGTGTACACGCCATGCTCCGGCAGTGGCACGGTAGCGCTCACCTGGGCACCCAACACGTCGCGGTACAGGGCGGTGGCCTTCTCCAGGTCCGGCACGGCTATTGCGACGTGATTCAGCCTACCGAGCTTCCAGAGTGAGGGTGGAACTCCCTGACGGAGTAGAGTTGATGAAGAGAAGGCTCTGAGAGATGGTGATGTGTGGCATAGGCCTATGCACTTGGAAAGACCTCTCACTGGAGACAATAATAATGACATAATGATTATGTTGACACTGATACTTTATTATTATTTACTTTTTTCAAAAAAGTTTATTTTCAAACATGTGCAACAGTTTAAACAAATGCATATAAAACAGCAAGCACAACCTTAGCAATGTATCTGGTCTTGTCTGGCAGCAGTAGGAAAAAAAACACGAGTTTCTTTTCTCTGAGCGACACCTACAGTTAGGCAATGGTAAAGCAAGACAGCGCAGTCCAGATGCCACATTTCATTTAGTAAAACGGACAGATCCTTCTATTATTATTGAGTGTACCATAACATGACATGGGGTTGAGCAGTTCCCTTGACGTGCAAATTATAGTGAGATTTAAGTCCCTGAATTAACGACAACGTAACCTGATGTAACAGATGAGGTTAAATTAGCAAGCTAAACATGAGCCGTGAGATTTAACTTTGTGTTACACTAACGAAATAATGACGCGAACTTTATCCATTAGAACTTGTTACATGCCATTAAATTATGTTAGACAAAACAATACACTGCAGATGGTTCGTTAACCTATGTGAATTGATCGATTTTTGTACATTACCTGCAACCTTCAGCAAGGGAGACGCCATGTTTCTAAACACTTTATTGAAAACTACTGACTTAAGATAATATGACAGCGATTTGCCAAATGCACTGTGAATAACGGCTCTTCGGAACTCTATTTAAATCAAAAGACTGTCGAGTAACCCTAATAAAACATTGATATAGCTTCAAATTGTGACATTGATGTTCGCCACTCTCAAATGATCTGCGACAATACGTTCCGACAACTCAAGTTTCCGGGGGACGCTATTTACTGTTACTCACTGGTTCCCCATGTGTGAAAAATGATGGCGACGGGGGACACTAGTAACACGTTGGAGAGCTGTTTGAGTATTCTTAACAATAAAACAGCACATCCAGAACAATTTCTAAGGTGAGGCACACATACAGATTAAACTGCTTTCACTGTCATTGAACGATACCAGCAAGGAAAAGAGATGTTGTGTTTTCCTGGGTGACAAGCTAACTACTAGTTACCTATGTTGTAGTAGCCCTCTGCATTGGTAGCTATTGCTAACATTTTACTTTCTGTGTTATTTGTCATTTTATCCCGTGCTGATCTTAACATCGTCATGTGAGATTGCTTTGTCGAAATCCATGTAAGTTAAATGTCCAGTTGTACGAGGTCGGAGGTGCTTCTGTTTAACGTTACGTTAGCAACACAATCGTCGTTAATAAGGTAAAAGAGTACTGTGTACTATGACTGTTGAGCATAGCATGGTTTCAAGTGTTACTTAATAGTAGTTAACTATCTTCTTTTTTATCATCTCGGTGTTGCCTGTGATCTTGTGCAGGTAGCAGAAGCTCAGGTTTGCAGAATGTGTCATGTAGTATTGATTAAGTTTGCATAGCTACTAATAGAGTTCTCATAGGGAAGCCTACCCGTTGTACTTGTGCAAATGGTACTTAGCTGTCTTTGTCCAGGGTCTTGCTCCTCTTGGATCTCATTAGATCTCATTCTCTGTTTTTGGCTCTTACTCTAATTTTTTGCATTGCAGTCTCCAGGATGCCTTGGCAGCAGACTTCACTGCCCTCACAAAGACACTGTACGATTTGCACAAAGCCGAGCAGCCAGCCGGCTTCAAGAGCAGCCCGCTGGACCTGCTGGTAGTGGAGAACTTTGATGAGGAGCAGATCTGGCAAGAGCTTGAGTTGCAAAACGCTCCTGCTCTCGGACAGTTTGAGGAGGCCGTTAGCCAGGTCACAGTGGACACAGGCCTCAGCCTTGTGGCAGAGGAGGATGAAGGAGCTGTTGAGGGAGATGGCATAGAGGATGATGATGATGATGATGAGGATCTGAGTGATGATGAGATTGATGAAGGTGAGGAGGAGGAGGGCGACGAGAATGACGCAGAACCTGGGAACGAGGATGGAGACGGGTTCTCTGAGGAGGACTCAGATGTGGACTTTGACGTGGACGCGCTGGAGAAGAAAGCCAAGCAGAAGATGAACCAGAAGGGTTCCGCTGCACGGTTACCTAAACCTATGTGGACGGAGCCCTCTGAGGTGGACGACAAGTTCTTCAAGCTGTCTGAGATGGAGGCCTTCCTAGACGACATGGACCGACGAGAGGGCAAAGACGATCAGGCCGGCGAAGACGTAGACTACTTCCAGGACTTGCCCTCAGGAGATGAGGAGGAAATGACCTTTGATAAACCAGTGGCATCAAAACGACAGAAAAAGGTAGGCTCATCTAGTTCTTAGATTTTGGATATATATAACAGTTGGAATTTGTGTAAATGAATCAGTCATGACTGAGTTTTCATTGTTTAATTTTCCTTTACTCTGGCAATGCAACAGAAAAGCTCCCGGAACCTGAAATATAAAGACTACTTTGACTCGATGGGTGAAATGCCACCTCAGAACACAGCAGATGATGAAGACGAGGAGGAACCTGAGGAGGGTGGTGAGGATGATGAAGAGTTGGATGAAGAGGACATGGATGAGGAGGAATTTGATTTAGAGGCGTAAGTCGAATCTTTTCCTTTTTCTATTTATGACAAGAGACAGCAATTTTGGCACCCAAAAGCAATTAAACATTTATACACATATTGAATTGCAGCATGATATATTTACATACTGTATGATTTGTTAGTGTTGATGTATATTTCTGTTGTTGGCGTCACTGATGATTTGACACTGTGACTGACTGTGTAGTTAAAATAAAGATGATTCAGTGTTCCGTGTGTTTTGTGATCTTCCACTCCACACACTCATGCACAGGGAGGACATCAATGACGAGGAAAGCAGGCAGGCCAGGGATGCTCTGAAGAGAGTGACCTTTGACCTTCCAGAGGAGAGCGAGGGTGAGGATATGGAAGACATCTTTGGAGGGAAATCAAAGTCTTCCGATTCCAAGTCTTCATTTGAGAAACGTCAGGACAAGGTCTGTTTTGTGTTAATTCAATGTAGAATTACACAGTTTTTTTTCTTTTTTTTCTGGCAGCTGTTTTGTTTATATGTGTTCAGGAAATTATGCGGGTCAGTGAGAACTGTTAGGGATAGCAGATGAGTTACATTTGTCATGCTTCCCATCACACAAGTGTTAAAGAGCAGAAAAAACCTGTGGGCCAATGAAAAGGTGATAATGGCATTGGGCATGTGTCCTATCACACAAGCTGTGTGGCAAGTTTTGGTGCTGATCTGGGGCTGTTGATTGGCTGACAGATGGCGGAGCGTATCAGCGAGCTGGAGAACACGGCACTGGAGGAGAAACCATGGCAACTGACAGGCGAGGTGACTGCTCAGACCCGTCCAGAGAACAGCTTGCTGGAGGAGGACGTGGCGTTCGACCAGGCCTCCAGAATGGGTTGGTGTCTGTTTGTCTCCTCTCTGACTCTCCGCCAAAAAGTGTGTTTTTCCCCTTGTGACTCTTGCTAGGACAGGTGTTTGTGTGTGTGCGTGTGCATGACATTTTGCCGTTTTTTTAATGGATGTCCTCTGTCAAACTCTACTCCAGTATTTTGAAAAGGGAATAATTAGAAATCAAAGCAAATCGCAGTTTGCGGTCAAGACATTTGCATAATCCCGCAGTTAATAATATTCAGTCTGTTTTGAATTCAAACCTTACCTCAGCCTCTGACAATGGCTTTTAAAATGAACAAAATGGCAGTGGCTTTGTAAATGATAGCCAGAAGAGAGAGGAGTGACCTAGTAATGCACAGTACCCAACACGCACTACTGTACGCATGGCTACCGTACTGCGGAAATCACACAGTGTGACCAGGTGGTATTTGGTGTTTGGTCAGTTATTGACGCCACATGGTGCAGTGGAACAGAAATCAGTTACAGGGTACCCGCGGGGTCTTGAACAAGTTTTAAATGTAATATTGTCAAATTAAGGCCTTAAAGGTATTGACTTTTGTTTACAAAAAGTCTTGAATTTCATTCACATTATTTTTTCCCTTTGGTAGGATTAAGTAGATACCGTAATGTCAATTACACTGTGTTCCAAATTATTATGCAAATTACAATTTTATTTAGTATTAATTAAATGTTCATTCAATTGACATATAAATTAAATCAAAAGTTATTTCAATCAAAAACATCTTAACAGGCCAAGTTACATGTTAACATAGGACCCCATCATTGACATGACCTGACATGACCTTTTATGCCCATAGCAGCCAATGACCCAGAGGTATTCTTTGCAGCATGAGATGGTGCATTGTCATGCATAAAGATGATTTTGATACAGAAGGCACAGTTCTTCTTTTTGTACCACAGAAGAAAGTGGTCAGTCAGAAACTCTACATACTTTGCCGAGGTCATTTTCACACCGTCAGGGACCCTAAAGGGGCCTGCCATGTCAACCTTGTTGGGACATGGTGGCCATTCACCAACCATCCATTACTCCATCCATCTGGACCATCTAGGGTTGCACGCCACTCATCCGTAAACAAAACTGTTTGAAAATTAGTCTTCATGTATTCCTGAGCCCACTGCAACCGTTTCTGCTTGTGAGCATTGTTTAGGGATAGCCAAATAGTAGGTTTATGCACACTTGCAAACTTCTTGAGGATCCTACACCTTGAGGTTTGCGGGACTCCAGAGGCACCAGCGACTTCAAATACCTGTTTGCTGCTTTGCAATGCCATTTTAGCAGCTGCTCTCTTAATCCTATGAAGTTGTCTGGCAGAAACCTTCCTTATTATGCCTTTGTCTGCACGAACCTGCCTGTGCTCTGAATCAGCGACAGATTTCTTCACAGTATTATTGTTTCTTGGACTAGCATGTGTCATTCCAAGCAGGGATGGACTGGGACAAAAAAATCGGCCCTGGCATATTTGGCCCAAGCGACCCTCAAATCGGCCTGTCACACCTAATTAAATATAAAATCCTTGCATTACCCTGAAATATGCGTATATTTTCAACTAAGTGTCGCTGAGCACTGAAAGTGGACAAATGTAGACCTCATTGGCTTTCACTCTGACTGATTAGAGGTAGCCATGGAGAACATGATCTCCATATTTAAGTAGGCTATACAAGCAATTGTGAAAGAAGAGTTTCTGTAGATAGTGTTATAGTGTAGAAGCACTGTATCATTTCAAATTATTAAATGGGCTACATTTACATTCTTGAATTTTCCCTTGGGGATCAATAAAGTCTCTCTCTCTCTCTCTCTCTCTCTCTCTCTCTCTCTCTCTCTCTCTCTCTCTCTCTCTCTCTCTCTCTCTCTCTCTCTCTCTGAAAATACTAAAGCCTATGTGTAAACAACATTATTGGTTGGTTAAACAAACATAACTAGCACAATCTACAAGTAGCTGCAGGTTAAACTTTAGAAATGCAAGCCTAGTCTACCCTATTTTATTTGATAGCGTTAGCCTGAAAAAGTATCTGTCTCAAGTAAGTTTATTTATTATCTGATTTCTTCCAACAAGTATGCATACTGGTAACTTGTTATGCTTACTCTAATAGGTTACTAGGTTATGCTAATACATTTCCCTAAGGCCTATGACCTCTTTAAAAATGCCGGATCATTCATGCTCAGAAATTGATTGTGTGTGTGTGTGTGTGTGTGTGTGTCCTAGCTCCTGCTATCACTGAGGAAACGACCATGCAGTTAGAAGAAATCATCAAGCAAAGAATAAAGGACCAGGTGGGTGCTCAGAACCCCTGAAATATCTATATGGCTTATAACCATCTTCAGACATTCAAGGGTTGCATCCTCATTCTTGTGGTCTGAAACCTCCACCTTGTGCTACGGCTGTTGAGTAATTAGCTTTGTGTGTGTGTGTGTGTGGTGCGCAGGTGTTTGATGACGTGGTGCGGAAGGAGAAGCCAAAGGAGAACGTGTTTGAGTACAAGAAGCGCCTCACGCTGGACCACGAGAAGAGCAAGCTCAGCCTGGCACAGGTCTACGAACAGGAGTACGTCAAACTCACACAGGTAAGACCCAGGACACACACACACACAGGTAAGACTCAGGACAGGTCAGATGTACATAAAGTCACTTGGGTAAGACCTGGAACAGCACTTTTAGTCGGGGTGGGAGCTTCCAAGTGGTTGGTAAATCTGAAGATGTTTTCTTGCCAGCACACAACAAGACTCCATTCTGACTTTGCCCATTGAGGAGGCCACATAAGGGTAGCATCGTAGCATGTCCTTGTGAAGGCGCTCTGTGTGCCTGATGTCCACTGCGTTTAATCCCCTCAGGAGAAGACGGAGGAAGAAGAAAACCCAGCCCATGTCCAGATCCAGAAAATGATGGACTCTCTATTCCTGAAACTGGACGCTCTCTCTAACTTCCACTTCACACCTAAACCGGTACGCATTTACTTCCTCATTTAGCCCAGGAAGCTTCTGTCTCAGAGGAGACCATGGATAACTTTTTACAGCATGCGCAAAAGCAACCTGTTAACAAAATGGGGTACTATTACTAGTCATGTTAAATTTATTGAATGATATGAAAGTAGAAAATGTCATTTTTAAATTTAAAAAATGTTAAATATCTAAAGTTAAGTTTAAAAAGTAATCCAGCCAACATGTCTGGAGGTAGGTTGCACTTGCAGGTTGGTGAACAGAGATTGTGTGGTTGTAATGGATGGTCATTGTGTCTGCAGGCCATTCCTGAGGTGAAGGTGGTCTCCAACCTGCCCTCTATTGCCATGGAGGAGGTGGCACCAGTTAGTGCCAGCGATGCCACGCTGTTGGCACCAGAGGAAGTTAAGGTATGTCTGTTTAGTCAAATTACGCCTTCATTCTCAAAAGCATAACAGCCCTAAAAGATGTATTTGTCATTTATTTAGTGTGATTTTTTTGAACTGTTAAACACTTGAACTGTGATTGAGAGATTGACTGTGCTGTGAAAAGTACTGCACAATCTAAATGGGAATGACATGAAGAAAATGAAATGTATTTATGAAGAATTGTTTCTAATATGCATCCACAAGTCTTAGGAGGAGCAAGACTGATTGTCAGCTTAAAAAATGAGACATGTCCAAGCCATCTCAATTTCAATCTCAAGAATCTCAGTACAATGAGGAGACAATCAGAAGTTTTTTTCTATAGGAACCACCATTCACTTTAGAAGACTGAATGTTTTAAAGAGGTCCTGTTTTAAAGAGGTCCTGTTTTACCGGCGGTTTTTATCCCCCCCCCCCCTCCTCAGGAGAAGAACAAAGCCGGGGACTTGATTGGCGACTCGGAGAAGACGAGCACCGATAAGAAGCGCGAGCGACGTCAGAAGAAGAAGCTGAAGAGGCTGAAGGTCCAGGAGAAGGAGAAGAGGCAGAAGATCAAACTGGCCAAAACCGGAGAGAACACAAAGGCCTCCAAGGCCCAGGTGGCCGACACGCTCAAGAAGCTCACCAAGGGAGGCAAAGCCAAGATCCTCACGGTCAGTCAGGTTTATGCCCTCCTTTTGGTTTAATATTCATTACTGACATGGTTGGACACTGACACGGTTGTATGACCTCAGTTTCAGAACGTTCAGAATTCCTGTTGTGTAAACTAGAAAGTATGAAGTATAGCACTTTTTAAACTATATATTTTTTTATAATGCAGTACTTTGTTTATAATTCAAGTTATAAATGTGTTGTGTGACTTCAGTTTCAAAAGTTTAGAAAACAATGAAGTAGTGTAGTAGCTTTGCCAATGCAGTGAGTGTTATTCTTGTTATAGACAGAATCATGTGCAAGTTGGTCATTGTGTGTGTGTGTGTGTGTGTGTGTGTGTGTGTGTGTGTGTGTGTGTGTGTGTGTTTTGACAGAATGACGGCATGGACAAGGCTTTGCGGTCCTCGCAGGCGTTCTTCTCCCAGCTGCAGGACCAGGTGAAGTCACAGGTCAAAGGCTCTAAGGAGCAGGGCGGCAAGAAGAAGAAGAACCAGAAGGAGGTCTCTGCCAGCAAGCTGAAGTTATAGCCCACAGACTAAATACTCTGGCTTATGGTCATGTACAGTTCATTTTTATTATTGTTATTATTCAGATGGAAATATTACCTGTGAGTCCACTTCATCTTGTCATAAGAAATTAAAGAGTCATCATGATTTGTAAACTGGTGTCCTGGTTCATATGTGAAGACTATTACTCCTGTAGTGATTTGTTGTAGTCTGTGGCATGGCCAGTAGGGGGTGCCAGTGGACTAAGGTATTGTCCCCGGGTCTCACGATGCATTGAAATATGCAAATGACCCAAAAGCTCCTGTGTGCCCCACAACAATTATGGTCTCAAAGTTCAAAGTCGAAATGCTTTGCTACATTTTTAGAAAAAGAATGCAAACAATGACCTCAGCTGTGCTTGCTCAAACAACAGCATTCAATGCACCACTGTTCTTGTGTTGAATCAAATGCTTTGCAATTTGGGCTGCCTTATTTATCCCACCATAGACTTCTCAAACAACCCTTCACGTGGTAGTATTGATAAATTCTTTCAAGTTGGCACAGTGGCTTTTTTGAAACATATTTTGAAAGAGACAACTGCAAAACCATGTGTTAAGTCTTTTTTTATTATTAGCACTAAAATATGTTATGACAGTCAACTGGCTTTACATAAAGACCCCACTCCCGTTACCATAGTGCCCATCAGAGTTGCCATAACTACCATCACACCACTGACTTCCTGGTATCTGCCTATTGGCCATCATGCTGGAGTGTCACTTCCAGAACTCGTTACCCACAATCCTTTGCACACCACACAAAGGAAATGCATATGAGACTACAAGTCCCAACAGCCCCTGCCTAGGGTCACAGCTTAGACATCAGCTTCATCTCTGCTACTTCCCTCCTTGACAAAGAGAACGGGACAAGGACACTGAGAAACAAGAGGGATAGAGAGCGGGAGGAGGTGCACTGAAAGCCTGGTCTGCATTGACCATTAAGCATGGGGTTAAAAAGGCACAACGGAGGCCCACAGTCCCTGTTATTCTCTTTAGTTTGGATTGATTGTGTGTGGGGTTTTTTTTTTTTTTTGCAGTTGCTGAAATTCTCCAAAAACTCATACATAAATATCAGTGCTGTGTATACTTTATAAAATCAAAAGAAATCAAATGAACTCTAATGGTGAGCAGACGTGCCTGACAGTATTAAAGCACTGCACACTCAACCATTTCCTTTAGTGGTACACTACTGAGCAGTACAATAAAAACAAACAAGAGACACATAAATAAATGTACATTACTTCATAGTCACAAGAGATGAAAAGAAGTACCATACTAAAAACAAACCAAACAAACAAAAAGAAATAAATCTAGAAATTCAAGCAAATGAAACTGTACACATCATTAGTCAGGCTAATCGCTACCCATGATGAGGGTACCACTTCCCATCAGCATAACCACCTGCACCCGTGCGCCACCACCACACACACACACACACACACACACACACACACACACACACAGTCAACACACACACAGTCAACACACACGTCACGTCACTTGGGGAGAGGGACATAGGGATTAAAGAGTTAAGCGTTATGTCCATGAGGCTCTGAGTTAACACACTTAAGGACACCAAATGGCGCTCCGCAGAGCACACGCACAGTTACACACATTTTAATATCCTGCAGGGAGCACGCTCGCACACACAGAAACAGTGATGGCAAATCAACCAGCTGATCTGCTCAGCAGTCCTGGCCTAAGTGGATTTATGATCAGGCAGGATCCAGCCAGCCCCGGTGGGGTCCTATAGTTCACCACACAGCTTGAGTCCTGTCTCCTGCTTCCTATCTTCCTACAGCCAATACCACACTAGCTAGCTATACACACTACTGTGCTCACACACACACACCTACAGCCAATACCACACTAGTTAGCTAGCTAGCCACATGTCTGTGCTCACTCACACACACACACACACACAAACCCACTTGGCAGAGTGAGGGATACAAACACACACACACACACACACACACACAGTTCATCATTTTGGTTTGTTAGTTTGGTGAATAATAGCTGTGATGAGACCCTGCCAGCAGGTCAGGAGAAGTCAAACTAACTGTTGAAGATAAGCAAGAGATAGAGATAGAGAGAGAGAGATAGGAGTGTTGTTCCACAGGTCAGATTCCTCATAATGATCCCACAGCGCATCAAGCTCCTCTCATCTCCTCACCAGTCATGTTAATATAATACCTCTGGAAAAACACACGACATCAGACATTCTGCACCATCACCACATGTCAGGGACAAAAGGAATTAGGAGGGGGAAAGAGGGGAGGTGCGTACTTAGCGGCAGTCCATTTCCAATAATTCTGTGCAAAAACACGCCTGGATACACAGACACGAACACACACACAGGCACACACACAGACACCCAAAGTCCTGTTGCCAAATCACTGCTTCTTCCTCACTTCCTGTTCCTCTTCTTCCTCTGTCCACCGCCATCTTCCTCTCCTCCTGCCCTGTGGCGGAAGCAGGCGGGGCTTGGCGTCCCCCTGTTCAGAGCGTCTCATTGGCCAGCGTCTCGGTGGACAGCCAGATGCGGGCGCCGCTGAGCAGCTTGCTGAGGGGCGTGCCCAGTAGGCCGCGCCGGCACAGGTTGCCCACGGGCGAGAAGGGGAACGAGGAGCTCAGGTAGTCGGGCGCCGGGCATGCGGAGGAGGTGGGGGTGGACGCGCCGGGGCCTGCGAGGGTCGAGAGCGGCGCGCGGAAATACATCCGACCCTGGCGCTGCTGGTGGTGGTCAGGCGGGGACCGGGAGAGGGACTGGGGCCGGTGGGGGGTGTTTGAGGGGGGGCTGAGGGCCAGGCCTGGGCCGGGGGGAAGGGGGGAGGGGGCTGGGGATGGAGCTGGGGGAGGGAGCCCACTGCTGGGGGTGGAGGTCAGGGTGAAGCTGGAGTTGGAGGTGCTGTAGTGGCGCAGGTGGCTCTGGAGCGTGTGGATCTCGTCGACGAGCAGCGAGAGCTTGTGGAAGGCGGTGACGGGGCCGCCGCGGGGGATGCGCGCCTCGGGGACCCAGCGCAGGAAGTAGAGGCGCCACAGGGTCAGGTGCGAGGGCAGCAGCTGGGGCAGCAGCAGGCCCTGGGGCTCGGCCGCGCGGGAGAAGCGCTCGCGCACGAAGCGCTCGCACGGCGTCTCGCACGGCTCGCGCGCAGGGCCGAGCTCCGGACGCAGGCGCAGGACCAGGGAGTTCCGCCGCGGGAGCGTGTCCAGGTCCGACAGCTGGCCATTCCGCAAGGCCAGGGGCAGGCCGCGCAGCGTGGAACTGTAGCTCTTCTGCTGCAGAACAGAGAGAATCATTTATGACACATATCTGAAACACGCTCTCTACACACAAAACAAAGCCATTCCGATGGCACTAGCAGCTACATTGCAGCAGTATTTTATTTAATTGCTGTCCTGTTCAAATTTAGTTCCCAAAGTCCCCAAAGGCTTTCTGATACTAAGTCTAATTTCATTTCCTGAGAATTCTTAACTAGCTTGTAACTGTGGTAATCTTACCCTGAAACTCAACAGAACACCAGGAACCAGAAAAACAAGTGTGACAAATTCTGTCGTCATGTTTAAACAGAAGTCAGCCTTAGTAATTACAAACACACGCATACTCATCCAGGTAAACAAAAGCTAATGATCACCTTGGTGCGTTTGAAGGTCTTCACTGCCCCGTTCTGCACATAGGTGGCGCTCTTGCCCACATAGAGCGGGTTGTTGAAGAGGGTCTGATCCTTGGGGCTGAACTGCTGAGACCAGTCCCACACAGGGGGGAAGCGGAGGGCCTGCTCCTGCCCAAGAGGGATGCTCTTACTGCGGGCAAAGTCCTGCAGAACAGAGGGGAGGGGTGGGGGGTTAACACAACTCTGACTACATTACATACATTTTGGACAATGTGGTCACTAAACTGTGAAATAAAGAGGACTTTGAAAGGGAATGGTTGATACTGACAAATTGCCGCTATCAAAGCTATGTGAGCATTCAATTTTGCATCAAATGTTGTTCAAAATGCGGACTTGATATTACGTCCTGCAAGTCTCCTTCACGAGGAACAGACATAGGTATAGGCATAGGTATACAAGCCTCACAGCTCTTTTTAGTTCATGCATGTCATGATGAAAACGTGTGTGTTGTGTGTATGTGTGTGTGTGTATGTGTGTGTGCGTGTATATGTGTGTGTGTGTCCTCACCCTGCTGTGCTCGGCCCTCTGTTTGGGGCAGTTGAAGAGGAAGGTGCTGAAGACAGGGATCCACACGCTGTCGCTGAGCACCGTCAGGTACGTCTCGGTGAACTCAAACGCTGACGGGTACTGGTTCAGCAGCTGCCACACGCAGTCCAGGAACAACAGGAACAGAGGAGACTGCAGACCACAAGGAGAGAGAGAGAGAGAGAGAGGGCGAGAGGGAGAGAGAGAGGGGGAGAGAGAGAGAGGGGCAGTGAGAGAGAGGGGGGGCAAGATGAAATGAATGAAAGAAACGAGAGTTGAAGTCTACTTTTCTAACTGTGGGTCATATGGGGTCATTTCTAATTCATCTGATTTTGCTTCTTGAGTATATTCTGCCAAATCCAAATGTGCAGCGCAGAGGATGTATATGAAATGGTGATGCCTTGCCTGTCTTTAAATCCTGCTGTAACCTCACTCATCCTCAACCTTTCTTTGCCATGATGGCTTTCCTCTACCATCCTCCATCGCCACTCTCCTCCGTCACCCAGATGAATACGTAGGTGCCGCAACCCTGAACCATCCATCACCATCACGCCTCTCCATCACCACAATCACCATGACCGGCCATCTTCCTGTTCCTGTGCGTCTTTCTGGACGCGCCCCCCCCCCCCCCCACCCCTTGGCATCGTCTCTGAAGTGGTCGCAGCCATCAAGGAAGTGGTGGCCCACAGCCATCCACTCTGTTCTTCCTTGTTTTCATTTCTATCCTTCACCCCCACCACTCACTGTACCTCGCTCCGTCCCTCCCCAGCGTTATTCTAGTGGTGGTTGGAGTGGTTCAGGAAGTGGGGGACCGCATTCACCCACTTGTTTTCCATCTCAACCCCCCCTTAGACCCCTCTCTCTCTCTCTCTCTCTTCTCCTTATTCCATCCATCCTCTCTCTTCCTTCTTGTGGTGCTTTAATGGGAGTCTCACTTCTCTTTCTTGTCTCTATGAGGAGTATGTAGGCTTTGTGTGGGAAATACTAATGTTTTAATGGTGTGTTCAAAATATGTGAGTAAGGCCATTGTTCAGTAAAGAAGTGCTCTCTCTCCATCTCTCTCTTCCTCTCAAATCCTGATCCCATGTCTGCCTCTCTGTCCATCTCTCCGAATTTAGCCGGTTGTTCTACTACTCCACCCCCTAGTATTTCCTCCGGACATTATGTAAATGTGCTGTGTCTGAACGAGGCATAGAACATGCGGTTAAAATTCACACCTAGTAAGAGGGCGTGTTGGTGACGTTTCTTTCGTGCGTCCATGTGGTTAGATCTGACTTAAATGCCAGTGTTATGATGGAGTGGCATAGTGCTGTCCAGAAAATCTCCGACGTGGAAAGATGCAGACATCACGGAGCTACTGTCCATGAGGGCATACAACATTTTGATAGAACACATGAAGGGAATGGCACGTTGTAGCCTACAACTGCATGGCAAGGCCAAACGAATTCAAAAGACCGAATCATCATTTCAGAAGGCGCTGAAAAGGCAGTAGCCTACAGCAACGTCGTTGACGACAGGAGTATTTAATAAATTGTTAGCCACCACGGTCGGTTTTCTGTTAATTGATAGCCTTCTCATGACCTCACTGCTGAGCTCACTGATATTTGTTGAGCATAAGTATAAGTGTAAGTATCTAAGTATATATACTCTTTTGATCCCGTGAGGGAAATTTGGTCTCTGCATTTATCCCAATCTGTGAATTATTCAAACACACACAGCACACAGTGAACACACAGTGAGGTGAAGCACACACTAATCCCGGCGCAGTGAGCTGCCTGCTACAGTGGCGCTAGAGGAGCAATGAGAGGTTAGGTGCCTTGCTCAAGGGCACTCACCGGTTACAAGTCCGAAGTGCTAACCGAAAATGAAAACGAAGAAAACCCAACTTTGTTCCAAGCTCCTTACGTAAATGCCATAGACACATAGGGAGAGGATGCTTTTGTAAAAATAAACCATGAAAAAACGAACCACTTCACTGTTATGTTAGTATTTTGTTTGTTGCTTAAAAATGTTGTATATGATGGCCTTGAAGTCTTGAGTTAGCCTACTGAATTGGCTGGTACCATAAAGTTCGTGCATGCTCTCTCCAACGCACATTTGCAGAAATGTGTTTATTCGAAGCACACATACAAATACTGAAAATCTGAAAGCCCTATGTGTCTGTCTCTCTCCTCACCTCTTCCTTGTCGTTCTTCCTGAGGTGGTTGCAGCGGTCGAGGAAGCGGTGTCCGGCCATCACCCACTCCCGCTGGACCAGGCCCTGGAACCCCAGCAGGCTGCGGCAGTGGGGGTCCAGCATCAACTGGACCAGGCAGGACACCACGCAGCTGAGGTCACGGTCCTCCTCCTCTGCTCAGACACAGACACAGACACAGACACACACACACACACACACACACTTAGCTCAACCTAACAAACCTGACAAATCATATACACAAACAACCTGTCCAGAATAGGTGCTTACCGAGCAAAATGACAGAAGTGTGTTTTCCCTCCAGCATGTACACAATCTCCACAGCGTGTCTTAAAAAAGCCCTGCAGGGAACAGGAAACACACACATCAAACTCACCACACTGAACACACACACACAAACACACTCCACATCAAACCCAACCCAAACACACACATACACACACACACACGGCCCCACACACTTCCATAGTGTGCCTTAAAAACGCCCTGCAGGGAATAGGAAACACACACATCAAACTCACCACACAAACCCATCCAAACTACCAAATGAACACACATACACTACCACACTACACCCAACACAGACACACATAGATACTCACACACACAACCCCAACACTGAATACACTCATTATTCTGTACACTATATTTCAATTACAGGAAACAACACATCTGCCTTTCTCTGTCTTGTACATACATACACGCACGCGCGCGCGCACACACACACACACACACACACACACACACACACACACACACACACACACACACACACACACACACACACACACACACACACACACACACACACACACACTCACTCACTCACACACACGCAAATCAACACACCTGCCTTTCTCTGTCTTGTACATACACACGCGCACACACACACACAATCAACACAAGCACTGAAAGCACACTTCTAAAACTGATAGTTCCGGTCCTTGATTGTGATTGGCAATCACCACAAGGGGGGTTTTAGGCACTCTGCTAGCGCGTCGTGCCTAACAACACCCCCAAGCTGTTGTAGAATCAGCGTAACCTACGGCCTCTCAGGGCTTATTGCTTAATCCTACGACACCAACTTGCAACAGTGTCTACAATAACGTTTGCACAGCAAAGAGCAGGGCTGATTTTCAACATTATGACTGGTATTTCCCATCTGAAAGACAACATTATGCACTTATGGTAAATGGATAGACTGTCTGTCAGCTTTAATCTGATTGGTCCAAAACATTAAACAACATGGCTATCCCTGAGGAAGCTAGAGCTTGAGCTGGATAAATATCATGATGTTGTTGTTTTATGCATCATGCTGATGATATCTGAATAGGGAAACACTGAATGCTTTAAGATTTCACTTCTATTTCACTTCTCCCTGCTGGATTTGGTTCTGCTTAGCGAGTAAAACTCAGCTGTCACAACGGAGATATCTGCTGCTGAAACCCTCATGCGTCATGAGCCCCTCCACTTATCATCACACAGGTAGGTCGTGCTACGCTAAAGAAGAACTAACTACAACAGGAAAGAGAATGACTGAGTACCTAAAATACCAGAATGACTTCACCAGTGCCTGGGTTTGTGTGTGTGTGTGTGTGTGTGTGTGTGTGTGTATATGTGTGTGTTTGAGAGCGTGTGTGTGTCTATAAACATTTGTGCATACCTGACATAGTCCATCCATCGCGAGCTCTCCAAGGACGACAACCATTTCTCCTCTGATTCCTCAAAAGGCTCTGTGTATAGCCACACACACACACACACACACACACACACACACACAAAAAAAAAACACAAAACACACAGTCAATTATATGGAAAAGCACTCACAAGCAAGTGATGTCTACCCCAAACACAAGGTCTAACCCAGCCTGTCTCTCTCAGCACCTGTCAGTCCTGCTCTGTGCCAACCTTGATGCTATTTGCCTTGATGCTATCGCCTTCAGCATGAAAGGCGCCCCTTTATCAACTATGTGGCTGCATACGGTTATCTTTCTTCTGCTTCTTTATCATAACAAAACATCACATGCCACAACACACACACACACCTCCATATCTCTATGCACACAAACTGATATGGATCATCTCCACACACCACTTAACTCAAAAGCCTCCAAAAATGTAAACAGAGTGAAAGTGTAAACACAAACAAACAAACAAACAAACATGTAGAACAAAGTGTTAGGACAGGTGTGGACTCACCGATTACGCAGACCTGCCGCAGCTTGGCGAGAGCGGCCTGCACTTCCTGGATGTTGGGCAGCTGCTTGTCCAGGTCGGACTTGAGCACGTCAGACCGCTGTGGGTGGCTCTTAGTGATGGCACTGCTGATCCTAGTGAGGAGCAACACACCTTCAAATTTTACCTTTGACCCTGGAATGGCAGGTGCATAAAACTGTTCTCACATGTTTACCCCACTGGGACATTAAACCAGCACTAAAGAAGCGTATGCGTCTTTACATAACTCCGATAACTAACTTCCTGTAGCACAGCAGCTCTTTGTTTTTCAGCAGCTCTTTGAACAGCTAGTGTTCCTACCTGAACACCAAACTTCCTACGGCTGTTTTACAAACGATATGACCTGCTCAGAGTGCGGCAGAAGGGCTTTTCACCCTATTAAGAGCTTATGTGCCATTGAAATGATTTTGGAAACAATATTGTGAGGTAAAAAAACCTCTTTAGGGGGCCTTTCAGGTGCATCCACATAAGATGAGGCTCAGACGCAACCCAATCCCCGAGTGTTGATATTATGATACTCCTGAAAGTCCAAATTACTCTGGTGGATTCTGGCAAACCTATAAATAAACTAAGCAGGCGGAAGTCTGCTGAAACATGAATCAATTCAGCCACGGATGCGGTCTAAATCTGAACCGCTGATGTTTTAGAATTGGTGCTATTTTGGTGTGTGTGTGTGTATGTGTGTGTGAGAGTGAGTGTAAGTGTAAGTGTGAGTGTGTGAGTGAGAGAAAGACACACACAGACACAAGTGTGCAGTGGGGATTTTTAAAGTGGGTTATTTGTGTGGGTTATAAAATGGGCTATTTGAATGCTGTCATTGCAAAAACAGTCACACTCGCACCTCCACATAGATCGGGTGCGTACAGCTTTCCTGAACATGAAACCAAATTCACAAATCCATTGAATGACTTGGATTAGTTTCAAAATGTAATGTTTTCACCCAAACTACACTTTTCCACCAAAGTTTATGAATATCGGTCCTGTAGCTTTTCATTTTGTTGTATCATACAATAAACAGACAAACTATAATGTAGAGTAGCCTATATCATTGTCTTTGCTAATGATTAAAACGCAGAGGCGCAGTCAATAAAACAAAACACAATAAAAAAATAAAAGAAAGTAATACATTAGGCAGGCAAGTGCCAGTTGTTGCTTTCTTAGAAACGTTTTTGTTTGGATGAGAGTAGCTGCACCAATCTAAGTTTTTCCTAAAGTTGTTTCGTGTGCAGGTTCACCGTTGGGTCATTGCTTATGGTTAAAAAGCCCATCACTTATATTGGTTTACTATGCCTCCAACGCCCACTACACCCCTGCAAGCGCGATGATAAGTTGAGGACAAAAAACAGATTCTGGCCGTGAGAAAAGTCTGAATCTTGATCAGCAGGTTTTTAAACGCCCCTGCTCTCCTGCAGTTAGCAGATAAAGAGGATCCGAGACACATCCAATACTGTATCTGTACACTGTCCAAGTATGTGTGTGTCTGTGTATTTGATGTTAGGAGGACATAAACCCATCTTCCTCTTTTCATCTTTGAAATCTTTGCAGTCTGGTTATACTTCTTCTCATTTTATAAACACACACACACACACACACACACACACACACACACACACACACAAACAAACCTCTGGTCCAGTTTCCTCTGCTGTTGCGGATCGCTGATGCTGGACATTCGAACCAAAGCACTTCCGTTGGGGTGACTCCAGCACCACAGCTGAAGAGTGACACACACACACACACAGAAACACAAACACTTTTGAGCATGTAGTTAAAGAATTTCTCCACACTTACAAACAAGACACACACGCTCAAACACATGCAAAAATGCACCACATCTTTATACAGCTCACCCACACAACACCCACACACTCAAACCACAACCACCATCTTGCAGCTACATGGTGGACCATTCACACACACACACGCTTGCTCTCACACGCTCTCTCACACACACACACACACACTTCACTGCTACAGTGTGTGGGAGGGGGGTGCTGTCTAGGGTCATGAACATGATTTATAAGACACAGCCAGCACTTCTGATGGTGGTGTGTGTGTGTGTGTGTGTGTGTGTGTGTGTGTGTGTGTGTTTATAACATGGGTGTATAAGTGTATTTCTGTGTATGATGAGGGAGTGTGACTAACCGGGATGCGTTGGCCCGTAAAAGAACATGCATACTGTTTCAGATCTTGATCCGCTAGCGAGGCTGGAACCACAAAGCACTCTGGCAGACTAGAAGAAGAAAGATGGAGTTATAGACACGCAAACACACGCACGCGCACACACACACACACACACACACACACACACACACACACACGATAGCTGAGCTGTTCATTTCCCCCTAACAGCGCCTGAATCCCTGTTGAGGAAACATCATGACAAAATCAAGACTATTCTCCTGCGTCCAACAGACTGTTCTCCTGGGTCCTAAACTGGAACAGCCATTACACATGCACTCTTTAATGGAGCCCTTTCAAACGGGAACAACTTAGAGACCATGCGAAAGGGTTGTCCACACTGGCAACATCTCAACTATAAAGATGAAAAACTATCATTTTAAGTATCGCTATAGTTAACTGGAATGACAACATTCATTGCATACTATAAGGTAACAGACATGACGAACGATATCATTGGGAATCACTTTCAGACCAATTTTAAGAATGATAAAAAAAAAACTGACGGCCAATCAGAATTCATTACATTTTAGAAATCATATTAATGAACACAAGAGACTTTCCTTATCGTTGGTTATTGTGGACGTTCATATCGTTGTGGTTAGCTATGTATAGAATGCCGGTCATTATTGGGAAAATAAGTCCCGACAGGGCGAACCGGACCCCGACACGCAGCGGACCGTTTCGTCATGGCATTTGCTGAGAAACAAATAGTTCACAACAGCACACGCTGAACTTGAATCAAACATTCTTTAGAACACAGCTGATCAACCGTCTACTTTCACTTTTGAATGAAGTTCCAGTCCTTGCGCAGTAATATGAAAGACTTAAATTAGAAGCACAAAGCCCATTTTCCTTGACAGCGGTCTGTTATACTTAGCAACGGTCTGTTATTGAGAATGGGAAGGCCCATTCAAGTGAATGGAGCATTCTGCAGCACTCTGAAGAGCCGTGTAATAACTTTACATTAACATTTACATTTATTCACTTAGCAGACGCTTCTGTCCAAAGCCTTCCATATGCCTTACATTCCACCTCTATTCCATATCCTTACATATGACAAATGCCACTGTCCCCGGCGCAACTTGCTCAAGGGCACCACAGTGGATGCCGGGAATTGAACCCACAACTTTTCAGACTACTGCATGCTAGCCCAGCTTCTTAACCACTCTGTTCCGCCCCACTCTACGCTACCAGCACCCAACACTACGCTACCACCGCCCCACACTACCCAACCACTACCCAACACTACGCTACCAGCGCCCATTATAGTTCTGGGTTATGGTTCAGCATCTGTTACAGATACCATAGGACAGTGGTATTTAGGCTGATGTTTGCGAGTGTATCTGCAGGGGCTGATTACTGAGAATCTGCTCATGGAGGTAAGAATTGGGCACTGAAGGGAAGCATAAATCCATAATCTCTTAATACAGACTAACACACATGAGTTATGTAAGCCCAGGCTCCTGCTATGAGCACAGTCAGATTACACTGCGGTTAATGAGCCGGACTAATCTTTATCCAACTACACAGCTGAGGGGAGACCAGAGATGGAGCCAAACAAACACACACACACCACACCCACACACACACAATCTCTGTAAATACAAACACACTTACGTAACTACTGAATGCCACCCCCCTCCCAAACTTTCAACAAACGAACACACACAAACTTGATTCACAACAAATAGTTACTAACAAACAAACAAACAGGTATTAGTACACACGCACACACGCACGCACACACACACACACACACACCTGGGCGAGACGAGGTAGCCCTCGTTGATGGAGCACACCCTCCACTCGGAGGCTCCAGTGCGCTTGATCTCTCGGTCCCAGTCAGACGGGCGGTCAAACAGCGGCGTCTGGTGCCCTCCTCCAGGGTCCACGCCATTCACCCGCTCACCTGCACGCACACACACACACCAGGAGACACACAGAGATATGACAGGATCACCAACACGAACAAAGGTCAACCTACCGGCCTTAAAGCCTTGCAAACCCCACCAACAACCTGGCAACTGTAAATCCACCCCCCAATGGAAATGAAGCTCACACACTTCAGCTTCGCCCCCCCCCCCCCCCCACCCCTCCCCTCCCCAATGGAAATGAAGCTCACACACTTCAGCTTCGCCCCCCCCCCCACCTCCCCCCCCCTCCCCCATGGAAATGAAACTCACACACTTCAGCTTCGCCCCCCCCCCCCCCCCCCCATCCCCCCAATGGAAATGAAACTCACACACTTCAGCTTCTGTAGTGTGAGAGCTGCATGTGACTGTGTTTCCATGCTGGCCTCTCAGGCATTCCTCCCTACACACACACGTCAAGTCCTTACTTGAAGGCCAGGAAGGAAACACTGTGTGTAAGAAGGCGTTTTCCTATATGTGTGTGTGTGTGTGTGTGTGTATATGTGTGTGAGTGTGTGTGTGACAAATGCCATTGAAGACTCATGAAACAAACAATAATGTATTGGTGTGTGGATCATCTCTTACACTATGTCTTGTATACTGTAGGTGGAATGAGTTGCCCAGTGCACTCCATTCCTGTGATAGTTTTGAGTCTTTCAAGAGGGTTCTAAAGGCATTTCTGTTCAACATTTAGTTTATTAAGCGTTTAAACTAGCACTTAGTTTATTAAGCGTTTCTTATGCATTTGTATAGTATAGTATTTATTTAATTTTATTAGGGTATTGATTTAATGGACATTGTTGTTTATTATTGCTATTCTCCTGTAGTCTTGCCAACTTTTTAAACCGTTTAC
>NC_055976.1:18094072-18106572 GCF_018492685.1 Alosa sapidissima
TGTGTGAGTGGAGAGGGGTCGGCTGAGGGTCATTCTAGCTTACATGTAAACACTAAGATTGTTGATGCAGTCAACACATTGTATACAGTATGTCAGAGTGTGTGTGTGTGTGTGTATGTGTATATGTGTGTGTGTGTGTGTGAGAGAGAGTGTGAGAGTGTGAGAGTGTGTGTGTATGTGTGTGTGTGCATATACATGCCATGCTGCAGTGTGTGAACGTAAACATAAAGGCCTTCGTATGGCTGTCAGCAGGAGAGATGTTTATACTCACTGGAGTATGTCCACATATGTCTTACCTTTTCAGAACTGTGTGTGTGTGTGTGTCTGTGTGTGTGTGTGGCCATTTGAGTACATATACATCTCTCTCTCTGTCTCACCCTGCCTCTGTTTCAATAAGTGTGTGTCTCTCTCCTAATCTCTGTGTGTGTGTGTGTGTGTGTGTGTGTGTGTGTGTGTGTGTGTGTGTGTGTGTGTGTGTGTGTGTGTGCGCGTTTACCTTCTTGGCGCTCTCTGGGCCGGCCTGGTCAAAGCGGAAGCGGAGGATGCGGAAGTCCTTGCAGTAGAGGATCAGCTCTGTGGGGTTGAATTTCAGCTTCTTGTTCGAGCCCAGTACCTTCTGCTTCCCTTTGGCATCGTTTACTACACACACACACACACACACACACACAATGAGATAGAAGAAGAAAACAGTAGGATTTGAGAAGATAGAAAGAATGAGCAAAATTTGATTCAACAGCTGGCTACATGGAAACACGATCCACAGTCTCAACCACCCACCCACCCACACACAGACACTCAAATACACAATCACACTAAACATACGCACACACACACACAAACAGGCCCACTAGATTGACTGGCAGACTCAGTGGGTCTGTGTTTGTCTGGCAGGGGAACTAGTAGAACCAGCTCCTGAACAGCACACAGCAGAGGGAGGGGGAGGGAGAGGCACAACAAGGCAACAGCCACAGCAGAAGTAGAGGAGTGTGTGTGCGTGTGCGTGTGTGTGTGTGTGTGCGTGTGTGTGTGTGTGTGTGTATAGGGTAGTAGAAAATATGTGTGAGTGTAAATGTCTGAGAGTCACTGGAAACGACCCAAACACCAAACAAACACAGAGAGGGGTGAAGGCAGAGAGACTGGGGGGGGGGGGGGGTAGCTGTGTGTGTGTGTGTGTGTGTGTGTGTGTGTGTGTGTGAGTGAGTAAGGAAAAGCAAGTGAGAGAAGAGAGAGAATGGTGTGAGATGGCGGTCTTGATGGCGTAGTGGTGAGGCGGTCTCACGGTCTGTCGGGTCAGAACAACAGCTCGGTGTTGGAGGCACCGATTTGGCCCAGCGAGAGGCACAATGATCTAACACACACAGACACACACACACACGAACACAAACCAGGTTCTCTCCCTCTCTCTGTCTCTGTCTCTGTCTCTGTCTCTGTCTCTCTCTCTCTCTCTCTCTCTCTCTCTCTCACACACACACACACACGAGTGAGAAATCTCAGTCACCTCTAACACTGTGTGCAGTGGTCTAACACTAAAAGGATTAATCCTGACCCCTCTCTGCCCGTCTGAGGGGTGACCTCATCCCATCCCACACTAAACACACACACACACAGTCTGTAGAGAGGCCAGCAACCACCTAACAAACACACACGCACACACAAAACCAACCATCATGCTACCATCAAGACACACACACACGTTAAAATCCAGACTAGAAGAGCTGTCAGGGAGGTGTGAGGGTTCTGTGAGATGCTTGTGCAAGAACTCAAACACACACACACACACACACATTCAGAACACACACACCAATGTAAAGGTGAAAGTAAACAGTTGGTATCAAGAGGAGAGAGACAGAAGCAGAATTCGGAATTTAACACAGCCCTAAAAATGTCACTTCACTCCAGCCGTTATCAAGCTGATGTCTGTACCACACCGACCGGGTGAAAGTAGTGCATGTGTGCATGCATGTGCGAGTGTGTGTGTATGTGGGAGGAAGGGGGGGGTCAATCTACCAGCATGCACAGCAGAAGAAAGCCAGTCTCATCCCTCAGCTGTGTCGGTTAATGTCAGGAGTGAGCCACACACACACACACAGTCTCTCTGACACTGCAGTCATATTTTAGCTCAGTTATTTTTAAAATGGGCAGGAAAGGAGACTGACTCATGTATAGGAAAACAGAGCCTTGCGGTCAGCATAACAGTACGCTGCCCACAGCGACATCAGAGGTGTGTATATTTAAGTGTTCTTCTCCAGCAGAGACCACTGGTGGGAATGTGGCATCCGAAACAGACCGTGTGTGTCATCATGGAGGTGTGTGTGCTTCTGTCTCCCCTGTAATGTAGAACGTGCATAGTGTGTGTCATCATGGAGGTGTGTGTGCTTCTGTCTCCCCTGTAATGGAGAATGTGCATAGCGTGTGTTTACTGTATGTGTGTGTGTGTGTGTGTTTCTGTCTCCCCTGTAATGTAGAACGTGCATAGTGTGTGTTTACTATATGTTTGTGTGTGTGTTTCTGTCTCCCCTGTAATGTAGAACGTGCATAGTGTGTGTTTACTGTATGTGTGTGTGTGTGTGTGTGTGTGTTTCTGTCTCCCCCGTAATGGAGAATGTGCATAGCGTGTGTTTACTGTATGTGTGTGTGTGTGTGTGTGTGTGTGTTTCTGTCTCCCCCTCAATGGAGAATGTGCACAGTGTCTGTATACTGTATGTTTGGCTGTGTGTTCACATTACCTTTATGGTTACACACAGTAGTGATGTCGATGACAAATTGATGGGTTGTGTGTGTTCGATGAGTGAGTGAGTGAGTGTGTGTGTGTGTGTGTGTGTGTGGGTGGGTGCGTGAGTGTGTGCGTGAATGAGTAAGTGAGACAGAAAGACAAAGAGAGAGATTATGGGTGTGACAGTGTGTGAGTGTGTGTGTGTGTGTGTGTGTGTGTGTGTGTGTGAGTTGTCAGTCTTACCTGTGACCACCTGTTCCACACATGCTAGAGGCACGTCATGTTCCCCCAGGAGACGATGGACATACTTGAAATTCTGCAGCAGAAAGAAAAACACACACACACACACACACACAATCATTAAAGACAGTTGGGCAGCAGCATTACACATGATGTGTCACTGCACACACACTAAACTGCACACTCGGCACAGTGGACTGTCACACTAAAGCACTAAAGAGCCGGGCTCCCCGTCTAGCAAAAATACCTCCAGTGGAAAGTATGTGGACGAGAACATCTGTTAAAGAACTGTGCGCAGGGCACTGTAGTCTGGCCTGCGCCTTTAGAGAACGTAAGCTCTTTTAAGACGCCACGGGGATAATGGAATGGAACAGAATTGAATGGAATGGAACGGAACTATACTGAATGGAACTGAATGGAATGTGATGGGATGGAACAGAAGTGCGGTGGATTCCAGAGCACTGGGACGGAAAAGAGCTAGACAGAATCAATCTGCAGCCTTGCGGCTCAGCATGGACACAGCTCTCTGCCCTGTCTGAGAACATCTCCAGCACTACAACAAAACCGCTTCAAACTGCCCAGACTGAAGAGCATCTGTGGTCCAAATTGCTTGATCTGGAGTGCAGGCATCAGCAACAGGGCCAACCGTAAAAGCATGGACATTGATGCTGATTGAGCTGAAGCCTCGCTGGAGAGACAAACAGAAGGGGTGTTACAGACACAGAGAGGAGGTGGGGGGGTGGGGCGGTTGGTGAGCTTGTCATGCATCCCCTCTCCTCCAATCAGACCCCTCCAGGCCATGTCTCCAGACGAGGATTAGGCTCTGTTCCGGGACTAAATGACACACTGATTGGACATCGAGTCCAGAGAAGCCAGAACTACATCCTCCACCGTTCAAAACAAACAACCCATTCACAAGCAGCCGCTCCAATCACCATATCAATCAGCGCATACTGCTAACATCCAGAACTGTCTGAAACGCCATTGAGAATGAAGCATATGGGGAGGCTATGGAATGCAGCTTGTGAAATGCTTTTAACTCCAGCCTTGGGCCATAGCACTGTAAAAATATTTATGGCACTGAGATCACACAAGCCGGCTTTTCATAGTGTTTTTGAGACAAACAACGATTGCAGCAAAATATGGGAGGAGGAAGCAGCCTATCGGAGAGAGTCAGTGATTAAAGGAGTGTGTGTGTGTGTGTGTGTGTGTGTGTGTGTGTGTGTGTGTGTGTGTTGTTTTGTTAGCCATGTCATCACTGTGTCATTCAATGATGAAAGGTTAGCCGACACCAGAGAAGAGGTCATTGGTGGAATTATGGGATGCCTGACGCAACAGGTAGCTTAACACAGCAAGAGAAAAAAACATCAAACATGACTTCAAACACAAACAAATATCTACTGCTATAAAACATCCACACTGCTCTGCATGTGATCCAAATTGCTTGTAAATTTGTGCCCAAATGTGGCTTGACTCCCTTGTTTTGGCTGCTTAATGTTTATAAACCAACGAGACAGCAATCGGATAAACAGGAAAAGGTCTGTCTACTGTATGTGCAAAGGTGTGTGAAGCAATCACCAAAAAACAAAGTAATCCAGGTTTAAACTATAATCCTCCCGCCTCAGTGACTACTCAGGGGTCAAAACAAAAACTCAAATGTGTAGGCCTATATAACTGTGCTGAAAGGTAACTGGAAGATTTCTCTCACTGCTCGGAGTATGTTGCCTCTGACTCGCTTCTAGGGCAACGGTACCCTTTTGGTGTCTTGATATGAATATGGCTGATGAGAGGTGGAATTCCAAAAGATGAATTCGCATAGATCTCCTCTCACAACTCCAGAGAGACCCATGCCACAAAAATGTAAAAGGTTTTTATCTCTCAGTAGGAAGTGCACGCACACACGCACGCACGCACGCACGCACGCACGCACGCACGCACGCACACACAGAGTAATAAGTAACACGGTCACCTGAGAACCACATGCATCACTTGACACTGGGTGATCATTGACTCATTTCACAGAAGCCACCCCACTCTCTCTCTCACACACACACACACACACACACACACACACACACACACACACAGCATGTGCATGCATACACGCACGCACGCACACACAGGCCTGTCACCATAGCTATTTTTGCTATATGATATATTGTCCCAAAAACTCATTTTAGAGCACCACACAATAAGGCATCTCCCCATCTGCATCTGCAGCTTAGTGTTGTTTCAGATGAGATAGTTCACCTGAGAAAGTTGTACTGCAATGCATCACTGCTCCCATCAGAGTCTGAAAATGCATGAGAGTGACACATGTGTGTGTGTGTGTGTGTGTGTGTGTTTGTGTATGTGTGTGTGTGTGTGTAAGCTAGTAGCTGAAAACACACACACACCTACACAAGACACACGCATGGTCTGGGCTGTAATAATGCTGAATGAGTAATGGCCAGACGGGACTCAGATGTGGCTATAGTGAGGTCAGGGCAGGCAGGCCTGGTCAAGACCAGATGTGGCTATAGTGAGGTCAGGGCAGGCAGGCCTGGTCAAGACCAGATGTGGCTATAGTGAGGTCAGGGCAGGCAGGCCTGGTCAAGACCAGATGTGGCTATAGTGAGGTCAGGGCAGGCAGGCCTGGTCAAGACCAGATGTGGCTATAGTGAGGTCAGGGCAGGCAGGCCTGGTCAAGACCAGATGTGGCTATAGTGAGGTCAGGGCAGGCAGGCCTGGTCAAGACCAGATGTGGCTATAGTGAGGTCAGGGCAGGCAGGCCTGGTCAAGACCAGATGTGGCTATAGTGAGGTCAGGGCAGGCAGGCCTGGTCAAGACCAGATGTGGCTATAGTGAGGTCAGGGCAGGCAGGCCTGGTCAAGACCAGATGTGGCTATAGTGAGGTCAGGGCAGGCAGGCCTGGTCAAGACCAGATGTGGCTATAGTGAGGTCAGGGCAGGCAGGCCTGGTCAAGACCAGATATGGCTATAGTGAGGTCAGGGCAGGCAGGCCTGGTCAAGACCAGATGTGGCTATAGTGAGGTCAGGGCAGGCAGGCCTGGTCAAGACCAGATGTGGCTATAGTGAGGTCAGGGCAGGCAGGCCTGGTCAAGACCAGATGTGGCTATAGTGAGGTCAGGGCAGGCAGGCCTGGTCAAGACCAGATATGGCTATAGTGAGGTCAGGGCAGGCAGGCCTGGTCAAGACCAGATGTGGCTATAGTGAGGTCAGGGCAGGCAGGCCTGGTCAAGACCAGATGTGGCTATAGTGAGGTCAGGGCAGGCAGGCCTGGTCAAGACCAGATGTGGCTATAGTGAGGTCAGGGCAGGCAGGCCTGGTCAAGACCAGATGTAGCTATAGTGAGGTCAGGGCAGGCAGGCCTGGTCAAGACCAGATGTGGCTATAGGTTGAGGTTGGGGCAGACATGCTTGGTCACGGCCATTTCACGCCTGATGACGGCTCCTCTCTCACATGGGTTTAAATATGGTAGGGAAGGTCACTGCCCTGAGTTAAGATCAGCTGAGCACGCAAATCAGGACACACACACCCTTGAGCACACCCAGACACAAACAACCATATGCAAGAACTGCGTACACACACACACACACACACAAACACAAATAAGCACAGACACAGATACTTACACACACACACACACACACACACACACAGCAATCAAGCATGGACGCAGATATGAATGCACACACCATGTGCACACCAGACACACACTCTTCTTCTGAATCCTCTCTTCCACAAAATCCTCAGTACACCAGTTTCTCACACACACACACGATGACTCAAAAATAAGCCCTTTCACTGAATGTGCACTTCTAGAATGACTCACCAGAATATTCTGGAAGTGGAAGGATATATAGAGAGAGAGAGAGAGAGAGAGAGAGAGAGAAGAGTCAGAGAAGAGGGAGTGACCAACTGTGTGTCCAAATATGAAATCCATCTTTCAAAAAACACAAAACACCACCTATGCACAACCTATTTTTCATTTATTTTTTCTAAACCCACATATACACCTTTGTGCAACCTACAGTTAGTTATATAATACTTCTCTGGCAATGCCTATCCTATCAGAAATGTGCACCATGCCCACACCCACACCCACTCACTCACTCGGCTTGCACAATCTGCCCAATCCAGAGACACAGGGTCAAGCATGGGGTTGACAGAACACACCCTTGGCCATGAAGGAAGGAACACGAGCAAAATGACAAGAGCTGCTACACTACTGATCACCCAGCGCACTGTCCTTGGCCTGGGACGTATGGGAGGTGCCCAAAGCTGTTAGCCTGTCGCTTAGCACGCGCCCATCAAAATGATAGAGTAGCATCTGATAGGCCCGTCTATCTTGTCTGGGCTTGTCTGCATCAAACAGCTTAGTCAGCAGTGTTGCTTGTTTCAGCAGCTCTGGCTTTAAGCTTGCTTTCTATAGGCTACTTCTACTTCTCTAGTATGAGGGGAAGTTAAGGAACAAGCGACAGATTGTGGTTTTTGGATGCGCTGTCCAATAAGATTCAGCACACACACCTCAGCCACCTGATGCCTTCACTCTAGACAACATTCTGTTCCATTGTGGAAGTCAGTTCTGGAACAGAATTCAGTCCAGTTCTGTTCCATTATTAATGTTGCTTGCTCATGGTAGGGAGAAATTATGCTGTGACATTTGGGCAGCAGAAAGTAATGGCAACAAAATATTTAAAACGTACCATTATATAATGCATATGTCTCAGTGTGCTAGTGCAGTATACTTAGTTTACAATGGGCCCTGATTTAAACACTGGGCAAAGTCTAACTTGCTAACTTGCAAAGTCTAAAGTCTAGCTTGCTTAATAACTATGCAAAATCTATCTGCAAATGTAATACCATGAGAAAGATCCTAAGCGTTGGGTCATCTAGGTAATACCAATAATGTCACCAATGCGGCTACATAGCTCATGTATCCAGGGACATCTACATATGTAACAGTGATTCAGCATATTCTTAATATATGTTGTTATATTTGTGTTACTTAAGCTGACTTGCCACAAGCCAGTCTGAGCATCTACAACCCTGTGTGTGTGTGTGTGTGTGTGTGTGTGTGTGTGAGGTTAGATGCTGCTGCAGCAGCATGACTGGGCATATTACTGGGGCCTACCTGCTGGGGCAGTGAGTTGTGGGTGATGAAGGAGACCTTGAAGTTGGTGCATATCAGCTTCCCCCAGAGGTCGTCCTGGCTGCTCTCCGTGCCGATGCACTTTCTCACAAAGTTGGCCTCGTTCACCACGATCTCCCCTGCCCGACAGGAAGAGGAAGTCAGAACAGCGCCCGCCAAGCACATACAGGACTGGCAGGCCAGTGTGATAAGGGGTTTTAAAGATCATAAAAGATACAGTAAGCGTCAAAACAGCAAAATATGTCAACGCCAAAACCTCATTCAGTGAATCAAAAGAAATGTTTGCAGTGAGTGAGTGTAGGTTTTCAACAACAACAACGACAACAACACAGTAATGTATATAGTCCTTTATCTCGACACCCAAAGGGCTTTAAACAATGAAGGGGGAGCCTCACTTCAACCACTGAACATGAGCGTGACATGGGCCACAACAACCAGAAAACAAGTAGGAGGAGTGTGCGGATGTCAACAGGCCATTTAAACGTGCAGTCTGTGATTCTACCCTCATCCCAAAGGCACCTCACAGCAGCGGCCTGTTCAGTGGTAGTGCTAAAAACAAACTGGTGTGTGTCCAGTCCTGGCTCTGTGAATGGGAAAGCACCACAGAGGCAGACTGAGCCGTAAACAACCCCAGGCAATCAGCAAAGAGCCTTATGATTTGGGCTGGGAGGGGGGGGGGGGGGTAATTTGATTGGCTGTTGGCACAAATATCAACAACATTTTGTGAAACTGAACAAAAATTGTGCACTATATCTATTAAGTCTGTGTACTGAGTAAATTTTCTCACTTCTGAGAACTGTGTGTGTATGTGTGTGTGTGTGTGTGTGTGTGTGTGTGTGTGTGTTGCTTCTGCTGCGTAAGGAAGGATATGGTCGAAGCACCTCTGTTACATCTTACACGCTGACTCCCCACAAAATAACCCACTGCTCCAGCAGCAGCACAGACCCAGGCCAGTAGACAGCATACACACACACACAGTTCACACACACAGTTCACACACACAGTTCACACACACACATGCACACACACACACACAGAGTGAAGAGTGAGTGTGTTTGTGTGTGTGTGGCATGTGTCTCTATGAGCTGGTGAGAGCTCAGTGCATTCCTTTGCCTCAGGCTACAAGGGAAAGCTAATTAACCCCTTATTCCTCCTCTACCTGCAGAGAGAGAGAGAGAGAGAGAGAGAGAGTGAGTTTGTGAGAGAGAATGAGAATGAGTAAGAGAGAGAGAGAGAGAGAGAGAGAGACAGAATGAGAGAGAGAGAGACAGAATGAGAGAGAGAGAGAGAATGAGAGAGACAGAATGAGAGAGAGTGTTTGTGAGAGAGAATGAAAGAAAGAAAGAAAGAAAGAAAGAAAGAAAGAGAGAGAGAGACAGAATGAGAGAGTGTTTGTGAGAGAGAATGAAAGAAAGAAAGAGAGAATGAAAGAAAGAAAGAAAGAAAGAAAGAAAAAGAGAGAGAGAGATAGAGAGAGAGAGAGAGAGAGAGAGAGAGAGAGAGAGAGAGAGAGAGAGGGAGGGAGAGGGGTAGACGAGAGAAAGAGTGACACAAAGGCAGGGAGAGACAACAAGAGTGAAGCTACATGGAGACACCAGTGTGAGAGGCAGAGAAGTCGACGACCGGGTGAGAAAGAGCGCGTGCATGCTGTGACAAATCACCCAGATGTATTCATACTAAGAGCACAAGGACAGAGAGCTAGGCCATGCAGACAGACAGCTGAACCTCCTGACTCACTCACACTGCAGGAGAGAGAGCTAGGCCATCGAGACAGACAGCTGAACCTCCTGAGACACTCACACTGCAGGACAGAGAGCTAGGCCATGCAGACAGACAGCTGAACCTCCTGACTCACTCACACTGCAGGACAGAGAGCTAGGCCATCGAGACACACAGCTGAACCTCCTGACTCACTCACACTGCAGGACAGAGAGCTAGGCCATCGAGACACACAGCTGAACCTCCTGAGACACTCACACTGCAGGACAGAGAGCTAGGCCATGCAGACAGACAGCTGAACCTCCTGAGACACTCACACTGCAGGACAGAGAGCTAGGCCATCGAGACACACAGCTGAACCTCCTGAGACACTCACACTGCAGGACAGAAAGCTAGGCCATGCAGACAGACAGCTGAACCTCCTGACTCACTCACACTGCAGGACAGAGATCTAGGCAATGCAGACAGACAGCTGAACCTCCTGAGACACTCACACTGCAGGACAGAAAGCTAGGCCATCGAGACACACAGCTGAACCTCCTGACTCACTCACACTGCAGGACAGAGAGCTAGGCCATCGAGACACACAGCTGAACCTCCTGACTCACTCACACTGCAGGACATAGAGCTAGGCCATCGAGACACACAGCTGAACCTCCTGAGACACTCACACTGCAGGACAGAGAGCTAGGCCATCGAGACACACAGCTGAACCTCCTGACTCACTCACACTGCAGGACAGAGAGCTAGGCCATCGAGACACACAGCTGAACCTCCTGAGACACTCACACTGCAGGACAGAGAGCTAGGCCATCGAGACACACAGCTGAACCTCCTGAGACACTCACACTGCAGGACAGAGAGCTAGGCCATCGAGACACACAGCTGAACCTCCTGACTCACTCACACTGCAGGACAGAGAGCTAGGCCATCGAGACAGACAGCTGAACCTCCTGACTCACTCACACTGCAGGACAGAGAGCTAGGCCATCGAGACAGACAGCTGAACCTCCTGACTCACTCACACTGCAGGACAGAGAGCTAGGCCATCGAGACAGACAGCTGAACCTCCTGACTCACTCACACTGCAGGACAGAGAGCTAGGCCATGCAGACACACAGCTGAATCTCCTGACTCACTCACACTGCAGGACAGAGAGCTAGGCCATCGAGACACACAGCTGAACCTCCTGACTCACTCACACTGCAGGACAGAGAGCTAGGCCATGCAGACACACATCCTGACTCCTGAAGGTCAAAGTCTCTTTCCCACCGCATACCTGCATGGCTTCCTCCTAACACATCTTTATTACTGTCTCTAAAGGAACAGTGGGCGACTCCGGTCAAACAACGAAGCATCGCTGCACCTGTTGACCCCTCCTACTGTACATCATGTGATCCCTCCTTCCTGATACTGATCTCTGTGCAGGTGCATTCTACAGGGAAGGTTCAGTCTCACTCTGGTAAAAAAAAACAACATCTTAAACACCTTGGTTACGCATTTCTGGCTTGTGCAGTGCACTAGTTGACGTTTCAGAATAACAAAACAGAACAGTCCGTCATTGTTGCGTGCAGCGTTTTTTTTTTTTTCTTCTGGAAAATCATTTTCCTGAGGACACATCTGCACATTTAGCTTTACAAGCTAAGCAAGCTGAAATGGTAACACTGCAGCTGAAAACAGGTAACACTGCAGCTTTTATTCTGCACAGATATGCTACTCAACACCACTGGGACTTCATTCAACACAGGTAACAGATCAGAGGCCAGGGCTTCCACACACTTCACAGAGCTTTTAGGCAAAGACCTTTACCCTGTGATTGCCCTTAGTGTGTGTGTGTGTGTGTGTATATATATATGTGCGTATATGTGTGTGTGTGCGAGATATAGATGGGAGTTACAGAAAATGATAACAGAGCCCTCACCCTCTCGAAATGTCCTCCCTCTGTATACCCCCTCTGTATAGCCCCTCTGTATAGCCCCTCTGTATACCCCCTCTGCTTCTTTCTCTGTCTTCTTCCCTCTCTCTCTCTGGCCTGGGAAAGGGAAGGCCCATTAGCTGGGAAAGGGAAGGCCCATTAGCTGAAATCACTTGATGTCAAGGCAACACATAAACTTAAATGGTCTTTCACTTTCTGCTCTTGACAAAACAAGGACACAAACACACCAGCACACTCACATTATGTGGGTTACACTTACACACACACACACACACACACACACACACACACACACACACACACACACACACACATACCCTTTTCCCTCAGGTTAAACCCACTGTTGGGCTGTGACACACAGCTTTAGCAGAGAGATGAAAGGGGCTGCCTATATGAAAGCCAGGTGTGGAATCCATGCACGTGTCACTTCATGTTGCTGGAACCCTCAATTGAATACCCCAGAGAACACCAACACCCTCAACTAAACTACTCTGTGTGTGTGTGTGTGTGGGTGTGTGTGTGTGTGTGTGTGTCTAAGCACATGTTTTTTGTTGGTGTGTCAAAAAATCTGACAGGCCTACCCATACCGCAATTAAATCATCTTCAAGAAGGAATGCTGAAACGATCATCACACCACTCCCTAACTAACTACATCACAGGACAGAGGAACTCGAACATCAGTACTTTTGTTGGTCGTTTCAGTATGCAGGCTAGGCCTCTCCTCCATCTCATCAGTAT
>NC_055976.1:18111572-18189072 GCF_018492685.1 Alosa sapidissima
CTAAAAAGCAGAGGCCTGGCAGACTAAACCGGCCCAGACCAAAACCAATAATGCACCAGGACGAGTCAATAAATACCAGAAGCCCACCTCTGTCTGTGTGTGTGTGTGAGTGAGTGAGAGAGGGAAAGGGAGAGAGAGAGAGAGAGAGAGAGAGAGAGATAGAGATAGAGAGAGAGAGAGAGATGGGTGTGAGAGTGTGTGTGTGTCAAGGGCAAGAGAAGAAAGCCATTGGCGTTTTAATGCATTAGGTCACAGAATCACTCAATACACGTCCTCTCCGGTGACCACTGGGTGACCTGAAAGTGGGACCACAGTTTTGAACAGCTGAGATCGATTTGTGTTTGAGTGTTTGTGTGTGTGTGTGTGTGTGTGTGTGTGTGTGTGTGTCCAACACAAGGATTAACCAAATCCTTCTCTTTAAAGTCAGAGGGAAGACAGGCCTCAGATGACAATGTACATAGGTAGATAGCATCACGCCCCTGTGTGTGTGTGTGTGTCAGTGTGTGTGTCAGTGTGTGTGTGTCAGTATGTGTGTGTCAGTGTGTGACATATGAATGTCTCTCTGCAAATAATTATCCACATTAAAACAGTTAAAAACACAAGACTATGAACTTACCGTAAAACTTCAAATAATCGCCGAGTCCCAAAGAGACGCCTGTCTCTTTTAAACGCCTGGCATGGCTACAGGTTTGGGTTAAAGGCCAGTCTCCAGTAGAGGCCTGGTCTTTTTTTTTCTAGTTTCGGGTTATATTTAATCTTCTAAAACCCGTTAGATCGTCTGTTTAAAGCCCAATTTACACCTAAGATTCACAATGACACAAAATCATTACAGAAAGGAGGTTACAGCAGTGCGAATTAGATGTTGCACGTCGTTGCAAGCCGTCGCAAAGCATTCACCATGTCTGGTCACAGTTGCAAGGTTTTAGAATGTTGCAAAGTTGCTGCTCATCTCGTCGCGAATCTTGGGTGTGATTTGGGCTTAAGTATGGCGCAGACTGCGCATGTTATGATTAGATGGCATTAAAAGACTGCGGTGGGGAAAAGCTAGAGTTCCAAATTGTATAACTTTTCAATATGAACTATGCCTATATGTCCGACTTAGTCATCGTTCAATTCATCCCTTGTGTTTAAAATTTGCGGATAGGCCGATGGTAAGCTTGTTTTTATGCTGGCAACAAAACCAGAACGGTTCACAAACGTTATTCTTTATTCTAAATGCCATGGCGATAAAGAGAAAGAAGTCAGAAAAGGAATTTACCTTAGACTAGGCTATATCAGAGCCCGTCTACGGACATTCTCTGGCTATATACTGAAATAGGTTAATGATGTAAAGTCACGTGGGCTTCTATGGGACTGGTGTGTGCACGCACAGTTTTTATTGATGAGTCGGAGTGGCAAGTGCTGGCATAGTTGCAGTGGAATGTGGCTGCCCAGGGCATTATAAAACTTCTCACTCTTAGACCTACTCATACACGGCGCTGAAATGGCGTATTCACCCCTGGTCAAAAATATGTTCCCGCGCGCCTGGAAGTAGGCTATGATTTGAATGTATACTGTTGTCAAATTTGGCAAATAGCCTACAAAATGGGAGAAACAATATGGTTCATGCTCTCTCATGCTGTTTTATTTGTGCCGAAAAGGAGGGAGAATGAAACATTAAGCACGTTCCACTTTTGCATAAATAATTCCTGAACGGTTTTGGTCAGGGCTGATAATGCAACTGTATTTGACAAAGGACCGATATAGGCTATTTGCTAGTGACAAAATAGGAGCTTTCAGTGTGATACGATCTCTTTGTAAATTACATTTAATTAAAACGTGTTTCATCTGTTCTGGCTATCCCCGCTATTTGGATCTTAGGTCTACTGTATCTCACTCAATGAACAACATCTCAACACTAAATGAATCATGATCTGTAATTGTCATCAGATAACCTAATCATATAGGTAGACATTCAGTGTGTTTGAAATAATTAATTCGATAATATTTTCCATCTTTGCAGAGGAAAAGTTTTGTGTAAAGGGAATTGAAGGCCTGTCTCATATAGACGCCTGTCTCTAATATAGCCGGTGCAGTTTGGCGATTTGGGAAAATAAAAGCCCGGGCTATTATTTGGAGTTTTACGGTATAACGCAAATGCTAGTACATAAGTGTGTGTGTAGGTGTGACTGTGTGTGTGCGTGACTGTGTGTGTGACTAATGTGTGTGCAACAGTGAGCTTAAAGTGTGCAGAGGTGAGTTTGAGAGGGGGCAGGTGATTGAAAGTGGAATGTTCTCCCTGACGGAGTTCTAACAGACAGACACCAGCAACTTTGTCTGCCTGCCAGCATGTAAACAAAGCTGGGATGGGTCACTGTGTGTCTGTGTGTGTCTGTGTGTGTGTGTGTGTGTGTGTGTGTGTCGTGACATCAGACTCTCCATCTGTATATAACAAAATAGGCTTACAGTGAGGAGTAATGTGTGTGTGTGTGTGTGAGGGAGAGAGAGAGAGAGAGAGTGAGAGAGAGAGAGAAAGAAAGAGAGAGAGAGTGTGTGTGTGTGTAAGTGAGAAACAGAAAGACAGTGTCTTCAGAGTTTGAGTTTGATGACATCACATTCTCCACCTGGAAATATACAGGTCTATGTGTGTGTGAGTGTATCTGGGTGGATGCGTAAATATGTGTGTGTGTGTACACGTGTGTGTGTGTGTGTGTGTGTGTTTGCATATGAATGTCACAAGTGTACAGCAAGCCTCTTCTGTCGCTCTCTTTGACACCCTTACTGATACAGAGAGAGAAAGAGCGAGAGTGAGAGAGAAATCTATCTAGGGCTTGATCAAACAGCTAGCGAAGATACACTCCTATATACACTGCAGATAAAAGCCTGAGCCTTCATCTTCACCTGACCTGTCACACAGAGAGAGAGAGAGAGAGAGAGAGAGAGAGAGAGAGAGAGAAAGAAAGAAAGAAAGAAAGAAAGAAAGAAAGAAAGAAAGGAGAGAGAAAGAGAGAGAGAGAGAGATGAGATGTGATGTGATGTGACTCTGGGGTGTGTTGGACGAGGTCTGACTCTGGGGTGTGTTGGACGAGGTCTGACTCTGGGGTGTGTTGTCCTCTGTCGGGAGCCAAAGGGGGGTCTGAATGAGTCGCTTCACTGAGGGATCAGGATGAATGGCCACATTGAGGTCACACACCCACACACACTTAGACATCAATATGCATACAAACACACACACACACACACTCCGATTCTCTAACACACTCCAAATAACACACTCCGATTCTCCACTAGCGCTCTTCCTAGAAATACCCCTCCACACACACACACACACACACACACACACACATAGACACACAGACACACAGACACAGGACTAGCCCCCTCCATCACACAGGCCTTTCCATTTCTTCAGAAACACACCAAACACACACTTACACACACACACACACACTACACACAGAGGACTAGCTTCTCCATTACACAGCTCCTTCCATTTCCATTTCCTCAGAAACACACACACACACACACACACACACACACACACACACACACACACACACACACACAGACACACACACAGACACCTGTTACTCCACCAGAACATGTCGCCCAATAAGAGCGTCATTGTGTCTTCTTTTCCGACAGTTCAAACAGCAGGAAATACTGCCCATAACTCACCCCCCAGCCCACGTCCTCCTTCCAAGAAACACACAGTGTTTCCTCCCTCTTTTTCCTGTTGCTTTGAGATGTGTGACTCTCGCATTCACAAAACAACACACAAGCACACACTCGGCCTCGGTCCTGCATCATACCACCTTTAAGGCTCCCAAAGTGGCCGTTGAGCACGTAGGGGTGTGTTAGCCCCCCGCCCCCCGAGTAACCCGAATGAGTGTCACATCACTCATTCTATCTGTATGTGTGTGTGTGAGTGTGTATGTGTGTGTGTGTGTGTGTGTGTGTGAACCTTTGTCCACCCCAGCCTCTTGCATACACTTTCTTACCATAGAAATGCTGGCATGTTGGCATATGTACTAAATCTGGCAGCGTTAGCGAATGCCCCGCTGAGTGGTCCAGCGCGCCAGGCCTTCCCTGTGCCCATATGAGCAACACTCTGCAGTCAGGTCAGGATGTAAGTGGACGATTTAGACACCAGAATAAATAAGGTCCGCCGGGTAGCGGACAGCTAAATTGTGCATTTAAATTCCATTCCAAAGACAGAAGTGGGTCACCACGAGCACGGTTTCTCTCAGCCTGCTGTCACCATGTTAGATTTAAAACAAATCCCACACCACACACAAGCACACACACAGGCACACACACACACACACACACACACACACGCAGGCGCACATACACATACACATACACAAACACACACACACCAGTGTTGAAACACATCCACAAATCACACACAACAGCACAACAATTACACCAACAAACATTAACACACACACACAACACCATGTGGAAATGCATGCACACATGAAAGCGCACGCAAGCACACACACATGCACACGCACACACACACAGCTAAAGGGAGGGTTGTGTTTTTGTGTGGGTCAGCGTTTTAAAAGAGGGAAAGTATGCGCGGGGTGTCTATTTTGGAAACAGGGAAGGTCCATCTCGCGCTGCTTAATTATAAAGCAGAAGGGAAACGCCTCAGAGGCCAATTACTCCAGATGGGGACACAGCAGCTCGTGCAGCCCAGTACCCACCCAGTGCTCTCCTTACAGGATGCCTATAGCCCCAGTGACAACACAGTACACACTACCCACCCAGTGCACTCCCTACAGGATGCCTATAGCCCCAGTACAACACAGCCCAGTACCCACCCAGTGCTCTCCTTACAGGATGCCTATAGCCCCAGTGACAACACAGTACCCACCCAGTGCTCTCCCTACAGGATGCCTATAGCCCCAGTACAACACAGTACCCACCCAGTGCACTCCTTACAGGATGCCTATAGCCCCAGTAACAACACAGCCCAGTACCCACCCAGTGCTCTTCTTACAGGATGCCTATAGCCCCAGTGACAACAGTCCTCTCCCTACAGGACCCCAGGGGGGTATTCCAAGTAATACCCCTCAGGACTCCTCCAGCCCCAGTAACAACATAGTCCTTTACAGAAACGTTTCTCAAACTATGGGCGACGTGGAGACTGCTTGAAATGATCAAGGAAGCGCGGACCGACAGAAAAAAACAAACAAACGTTTCTGCAATAGGGAGGAAATACTTGCTAATTTGGTGCCATCTAAACATAGAGGCATAAGCTTACAATTAAGTGTGGTGGTATGAGTGTTCATTCAATGCATTCGTGTGCGCGTCTGCGCAAGAGAAACTGAAAGCACTCGATAACGTGGTAACAAAGCTCCGCTTCAACCGGTTGGAAGGCTACAAAGTAACATTATTTAATAGAACGACGCAGATTCTTGCAACTTCCATAAAAACACAGCAGAGTCTGGACAATACCTCTGGGTCGACTCTAGATGTTAGTTTAGCTGGGGATAAGAGATGTTTTAGCTTATGTCCATTGTCCTTTCCTTTCCTTCTAAAACGTATTATTTGCCAAGCTCGACCACAGGTGCTGCTGGGTGCTCATCTCACATTAGACGTTGGCTATTCATATTTCCCCTCTTCTGCTCCACATTCAAATTTCGACTTGGTTCTATGCAATCAGACTCTCTTCCTGATGTTTGACACCAGCCATATTTTTCCTTCTTTCTTTCTTTCTTTCTTTCTTTCTCATGCTGAGCCCACTTCCTCTCTTCTCACATCTTCCACTGCGTGCGCACACACTCACACAGTTTTATTCACACATGCAACATCACTCTTCCCTATGGCTTCACCCAGAACTTCTCTCTCATGGTCTGCTCACAGTGCTATTCATGGCTCCAGTCACAGCTGGACTCAACAATAATAATCCTGTTATAGCACTTTGAGTAGGACCATGGCCTAATTCTGGCTACAGTTGGGAACCGAAATATTAGAATCGAGTATAATCGATGAGAAACAACCGGGAACCGGGAGCGATAAGCAGAACCGCAACCCAAAATCACCGCAGGCCTATTGTGCTCTTCCATACAGTGTGCTGTGTCCATGCAACACTGACCCACACAACAAGGAGCTCAAACAGACCCTATATTACAAGGGCAGTAGATACTAATGTGTGCCTTTACAATTATGGTATTGGTCAGAGACATTTGTCAAAAGCAACTTACAATGTATACACTACATTAGTAGTTCAAAATAATATAAAACAATTTCTAAATCATTTCTAAATAATAGACATTTATTTCTAATAAAGATGAAAAGCCCACATTAAGCATAATAGCAAGAATACATGACCATATATGCAAGAAAGCTGTGTGAATATGTAGAAATATGTGAAAATCAATTACAGAATAATAATCATGGAAGTATTTTCCTCTGCACTCGACGTGGCTGTGTTCCACAGCTACAAATGTTGAGTTTGCCACCATATGAAACAAGCTCTACTACAGTAACATGTTCCTGGAACAGTAACTAAACTGGTAGAGCAAGTTGCTAACAAGATAACATGTCATGTGCTAATTTCCATGAAAACACACTGATTAAACGCTATGTCCAACCACATACTCAAAGTAGCTTTGGGTTAACTTGCCCACACACTGGCTGCATGCAAATACATGCCATCCTATTCAGTCCAGTCCTTTAGTCCTTCACTCCAAACACGTCCTGTGGTTCACCGCTGTGGGCTTTAGGCTCTCCTCCTATAACTCTCTATAGCTGTTTTCTAACACAACTTCGGCAGTATATGCGGATCTTTGTCAAACGGAGGTCCGACCCTTCGGGTGATTCAGATGTGATGCTTACATGGACATTATGTGTGAATGACACCGACGCACGAACAGAATCTAAGCGTGGTTGAACACGCACATGAACAGAATCTCCGCATGATCTTCGCTTCGTTCAGACACAAGCTCATTTACATAATGTCCGTCGGAAATACTAGGAGGGGAGTAGTGTTACAGCCGGCTAAGTTCAGACTTCCAAATAGCTGTTATGTTGTTCAGATATACGGCCCAACCGCTTGACATCCGCAGAACATGCTCACAAGTAGGTCTGACAAGTAGGTCCATGCTCACAAGGAGGATTGGCCTCTTCATCCTCCTTCTAATTATCATCTTCATCCTTGTCACCCTCCACTCCTATTTACATTCACAAACATTTAGCAGATGCTTTTATCCTCAGTGACTGTCATAAATGAGGAATGACATTCAAGCTACAGTGCAGAGTAGACCGTACTTAGGCATCAATTAATACTACACCACTCCTGATGTGATGGGACTCCTTGTGCTTCTCATTACTCTGGTTATGACTGAGGATGCAGATTCTTACGGCTACTCCAGCTGAAGGCCATCTCTTCTGCTTCCCAAAAGCTAATCCCATTCTTATTTATCCCAAGTCTAGTTTCTTCTGATCCTGTGGGTTGGATGGGACATTCCCATTTTTCCATAGCACCGACGCACACAAAGCCGGACAGTGTTGCGGGAGTTTAATGAAATTAGTCCTGTGTAAACTTCCCATATTGCCATGACGGAAGGAGACACACAACCCATTAGCAGACTATTTGTGCAGGGTTAGCGTCAGCTTGAGGGAACACACCGTGACAGCCACAGGAAATGAGCCTCGTCTGCACAAGAACTGTACGGGCTCATCAGAGAAATGGATGTTTTCTAATGACAGCAGTGCACACATCCATCCACACTATGGCTGTTCCTAAAGTCTAGCCAATCAGCTGGGTCATTTGGGTTCTCCTAAAGACCAGTCCAACCAGCAAGGTCATGGATACTAAAGACTAGCCAGTAAGCTGGGTCATTTGGGTTCTCCTAAAGACCAGTCCAACCAGCTGGGTAATTTGGACACTCCTAGACTAGCCAATCAGCTGGGTCATTTGGGTTCTCCTAAAGACCAGTCCAACCAGCTGGGTAATTTGGATACTCCTAGACTAGCCAATCAGCTGGGTAATTTTGGTTCTCCTAAAGACCAACTGGGTCATTTGGGTTCTCCTAAAGACTAGCCAATCAGCTGGGTCATTTGGATACTCCTAAAGACTAGCCAATCAGCTGGGTCATTTGGGTTCTCCTAAAAAGACTAGCCAATCAGCTGGGTCATTTGGATACTCCTAAAGACTTGCCAATCAGCTGGGTCATTTGAGTAACACCACAACGCAACATGAGAGATGGAGAGGCCATCACTCTAAGCTGTCAGTTTACCTGTGGCAGGTGTAGCAACAGGGAAGTGGGAAGCTGCCGTCATACTCATATTCAAATGTTTCAAAATTAAAATTGAAAATTTTCTTTAAATTGCCGTGGACAATTAGCCTGGGATGGGGTCTGGGAACTAGACATTCATTTTCTCGTATTTGAAACCTGGTTTACGAACGCCCAGAGCCGTTTATTGGGTGCTACGAATGTCTATCAAATGCATCTGTACGTACTGTAGCTCATAATGGCTTTGGTGTGTCGTCATCTTCTTGCTGCCCTCCCTCCGTTTTGTGAAGCCCATAGAATCCAGGCTGCCTAGCAGCATGAATAAAATCGCATGCGTAAGGCAGCATGGGAAAACCCAGGCTAGTGGACAACAAAAACAGACCACAGTTTTCTATACTGCGACCACAGCATGCTATACACAAAGTAGTAGCCTAGTGTCTGCCACTTAATAACACACTCAACCTTATCTGTGGTATGCAAACCCCTCTGCTGATAGCACGCACAAAACAAGTCTGTGTCCCAGTCACATGCACATTTACAAAGGGTCGCACGACTGAGGAGGATGACACACCCTACAGGTCACCTGCCACTCACATACCTTCACATCAGAAGTCTCGTAGGAGGCAGTCCCCTGATAACTCAGAAGGAAGAGGAAAAGCTCTCCGACTGAAAACACACGACCCAGCTAAACACAAACTAGGCCAAGCCCTGGAGGCTAGAGCCATGAAGCCATGCATTAAAATTTCACACGGCTCTGTGAACGCAGACGGAGAATACGGTGACAGCTAAAGTGGGCATCCTTGTCAAGTAAGGCAGAAGAAACCTTTGAAGGCATGAAATTAATCATTTAAAACCCTCTCCTCTCACCTGTATATACACACACACACACACACACACACACACACACACAGACTAACTGTGCGTAAGAAGGCAGATAGCACAAAGCACAGACTTGCTCAAAGCTATTGTTAGCTAAATTATGCGTGGCCGTCTGCAGACAGAAAAGAAAGACATGGCTTCAGAACTACATCACCATGGAGACTACTGCCAGAGAGCTGAGGCGTCTAGAGGGACTCAGGTTCTGTATACCATTCCAAGGGCTCTATAGAATGCAGCAAAGAATCTTGGGAATGAAAGTTGATTAAGATTCTGTGGCTGCAGTAAACTCACACATTATCTCATCAAACTCTTAAAGGCCTGGTTGGACAGTGGACATCTACAATAATCTGACCATTTACCTCACAAAAACCACAGCTCTAAACTATTATTCCAAGGAGCATAATCATTACTGAACACAAAGTTGTATGCATATTGTGGCACAAAAACATATGAAAATCTTCTTGCAAAAATAAAGATTGGTGTGATCTCTGAAGATTGCCATGCAATGACAGCCTTTGTTTCAAACTAATGACCGAAGAAAGAAAGTGAACAGTGATGATCATCTCAATTCAAATGTGTGCTACATTTTCTGACTTGCCTTAAAGTTGCCTGGCTTCTAATCTGTGTGACATGACTGGCAACTCATGAAGGTCGTGCCAGGGGAGAACTCACCTGGGAGGAGTTTGGCCTCAAGTTTCCGGATTGTCAGCTGAGGACTTTTCTTCAGATCAGTCTGTGGATTGTACACAAGTTCATACAACAATAAACATGTATGTTTATGCTTTTGAGAAAGCAGTCTCATTTCCAGCAAAGGTTACAGTAAAACATGGTAGGCTACACATGGTGAAAGTAAGGTTGCTGTTCACAGATGCATGTTGAACGTAGCCTACATTTGAAAGTCCTTTGACAATAATCAGTAGGCAACTGCAAAATCACAGTTCCAGTACAGGTAGGCCTAGTTAATGATATAGCAAACCTGTCCATCTTAATTTTGCCGAAATAAAACAGGGTCAGGTATAGCCTACTATCCAATCTAACCAATCACGCATAACATCCGAATGATACTGCCAGTATCCATATGGATCACTTTAATGAGTAAATGCTAACTTAAAATCGCGAGTGCAAGTGTTTTACGTGTTAAGCGGTAATTTTCGGTCAACCATTTAAAGGTTGAAATCCAAAATCCAAGGTGAATCTTCACATCACTCACCTGTACAGGGGGAAGATAGGACTTGAACGTCGGCTTCAGTGGCTTCACCGAAAACATGCTAGCAACCAGTTAGCCGAGGAGCTCCCTTAGCTCACTGCACAGAATTCAACTCAGAAAAAGAACCAAGTGAAGCGCATAAATATTTGTCCAGTGCACGGCTATTTAGTTTGCACAGTGGACACGTTCAATATTCTAACAACTTGATTCGACAGTTAGTTGGTTAGCTAGCCAGATTAGCAAGCTACCAGGCTATTGCTGGCTAATGATCTCAAACCCTGAGCTCTTAAAGTCCATTTTCTTGAGTTGAAAATCCCCATTTAGTTCACCGTAACGTTACACCTGACCACCTCATTCGCACAATTCATCCGGTTATCTTTGGTCGCAGCTCAGCCAGAGTGTGATGGTTAAGTTGAAATCAAATCCAAGTGCTATCGAAGAACCTAAGCAGCTGACAGATGAATCTCAAATTGCCGAACTTTGCCAACGTCAACCCCGACAGTCAGTCCAGTCCAGCGGGCTGTTGCTGGTGCATGCAACGTTAGCGAAAATGTTGCACCCTTGACGCATTTATTTTATAAGAAGGGCAATAAACTATGCCAACTTCTCCAAGCCTTTCTCCTGTAGACAGTAACTAGATACTTCAAAGAATTAAACTAACCGGGGGTCATCGTTGACAACATTTTCGAGCAGGCAGCTTGCATTGCAAAAGCCGCAGCCATATTCACGGAGGAGGGGCTGAGAGCGTGGATGTCCTCCTCAAACTGTGTTGGAGGTGTGGTCTACAATGTTATTGTTGGGATTCCTTAACCCACTTGTCCATATGGGACTATAACTTCATCGCGTTCATTCAGATGTTGTAACTTCTTTACGTATGATTATTGGCTGCATGGTGCGCTGTGATTCGAAAATACATAAAGCAATGGAAAACTATTGAGTAGTAAGATGTAGGCCTAGAAGCTTGGAAGGACACAGCTGCTGTTAAATCATGCATATTTTACTGTCAAATAAATAATGTAATTCGACGCCAAAATGTATTGTAGTAACTCGCCTTTTCTTATAAATAGATCAACCTATGTCCCCAACCCCAAGTAGACATAGGCTATTCTTCACAGTCTACAGTATGTGAGATATATTACACGGCACTGCCATCTTGTGGGCAGAGTAGGCCTAGCAGTGGGGTAAAAAATGTCATGGCAACATGGCAAATGTCATGGAGAAGCCCCTGCAGCATGCAGATCGGGGCTGGGCTCAATGTGGGGCGGAGCGCAACGTTGAGCTCAGCCCACCTTCAGCACGTCTTCTCACGTTGACCATGTCCGTAGGGCCTACCTGGTTTCCTACAAGTTATATTTCTCAACATAATCTCTAAGAAGAATGCTTAAATCTATATATAAAGGCATTTTCTCAACTTCAAGAGAAAATAACACGGAGGTTAGATGCTTCTTAGGCTAACAGTAGCCTACTGGGTAGGGTATAGCTGCGTAGGGGAGAACTGGTAGCCTACAATTGTAACAGTGGTACAAATCTAACAATGTTTTATTCTCAAGATATGGTGTACGGAAAGATCATAGCATGTAATTATGTATAATCTTACAGCCATCCAAACATGAATGGTTTACTTAATACGACCAGAGATAAAAAGGTGCAGCATTCTTTTTGTGCAAAATTCGTTTAATAAACGTTTTGTTTAAATTTGCTTCGTGAAATTTGAGCGTGTGAAGTTCAATCACGTGTCATTCATATCTTCAGTCCCTCTGTTTCAAGTTAATCATATCAAATGCAATTAAATGAAAATAAAAACATATGACCTGTGCGGGTCAGTTGAAACCCGTCTCTATGGCAAAATGAACTGATTTTTTCGCGCAACACTTCTGATTGCTAGTTATGGATTTTGATTTTTGTGCCGCGATCACACCCATTTAAAGTTAACAGAGCAACTTGAAATATCACTGTTTGACCAAATGCTTCAGACATGTGAGAAATAAGCAGTTTATCAACTATATTTAGCCTACTGGTTTTATCAAGTGGACCAAAATAAGCATAAAGAGCCAGGCGCGTAGCAAGCGTGGGGGATGTGGGTGTTATAACGTACACACTTTTGCTGGAACACGATTCTATCCCCCACACTTTTTGTCAGATTAAATTAAAATGAAAGTAAAATATAGAAAGAAACGCTCCCGTAAGAGTTGGAACCACAGAGAGACACAAATAGGTCTGTTGATTTGATTGAACGGTCATCTAATCATATCAAATTAGCCAGTGAAGAACCAGCGCCAGCTCTGATCAAATTCAAAGTGTGCGTCTGTGCAGCTGCTTGGGTCTGCATTATAACGCCTGCAGTGAGCAGATTTCAGGTAGAATTAAAATGATCATTGTTACCGCATTACGCTAATTTAGTAAACCAAAATGCACTGTCTGACTGACAGTTTTTGTCACAATGTAGAAATGCAGGGAGTCAAAGTGAAAGCGGGGGTGCGCGCACCAAGGCACTTGTTGTTTCTGCAAAAAGACCTTTGGCTACTGTTCTCGGAGCATTATGCTTTCTCAGTCTATGATCTGCAGCTTTTCTCAAAATATGGGCCTCCTCAACAATTAACCTACTGGTCCACGTAGCCGCGAAATTGAGTTATGCCCGGTGCTTCACACGTCTGATCATTTGCAGCAAGATTGAATATATGGAACCGCGGACTGAAAAAAATAAATAAACTAGGCTAAACGTTTCCGCAATCAGAAATACTTTTTAATTTGGTGTCATCAACTATATTCATGGGTTTCATCAGGTCCCTTTCCACAGGTGTATAAAATCAAGCACCTTAATTATCAATGCAGACTGGATGGTGCTTGATTAATACACCTGTGGAAAGGGACCTGATGAAACCCATGAATAGACATAGCACAGTCAGCACACGTCTCCAAGACGTTTGGAACAGATCTGAACAGCTTACTGTAGGCTAATTACATCGTGATCCATTTAGAACGTCTTATTTGATCTGATCAAACGTCGGCGGCATTTCACTGTCAATGTGTGTCGTAGTGCTACAGTAGGCTACATCTACTGGAGATCTTTGTCTTAAATACGATCGCGTTCCATTTAAAACATCTTATTTTGATCTTACAAACGGCGGCGTCAAGACACCTTTGAGTTCTATTTGAGAACTAAGATTTCCAGCATGTAGAACTCAAATAGAACGCTTATGAGCGCTCATGCAATGTGTGCGTCCCTGCAGCAAGTGAAACTAGAGGTAACGTGGACTAGGCTATAGAAACACAACTGCTAATCATAATCTTTAAAGTCAAGTCAAGTCAAGTCGGCTTTTATTGTCAATTTCTTTACATGCGCTGGTCATACAAAGAATTGAAATTTCGTTTCTTACTTTCCCATGCAGACATAGACATGCTTTATAGACATACTATAGACATAGCCATAGACAATAAACATTAAATTAAAGTGCAAGACTGAAATATAGAACATGTATGTATCAAAATAGAAATAGGACATATATATATAAAAAAAATAGAGGTAGTTGTGTTGTATATTTATATAGTCTTAACAGTTACATGAAGTTTAAACTTGTGCTTGTGTGACCTGTATATTTACATTGATATGCAGTATGCAGTAATTTCAAGTATATCAGACTTGATGTGAAGCAGCAACACGTTAGGCTGCGCAGTCAGGGGGGGGGGGGGGGGGGGTTAGGGTAGACAGGATCCTAGTTTCCTAGGTTCCTGGCTGGCTGGTGGGTGGGGGGGGGCTGTCAGTGATGGGAGAGTGGGTAGAGTGTTCAGCATCCTGATTGCTTGGTGGATGAAGCTACTTGCCAGTCTGGTGGTGCGGGAGCGGAGGCTCCTGTACCGCTTTCCAGAGGGCAGGAGGCTGAACAGTTCGTGTGCAGGGTGGGTTGTATCCTTGACAATCATTAGTGCTTTGCGGGTGAGGCGGGTGGTGTAAATGTCCTGCAGGGAGGGGAGTGGTGCTCCAATGATCCTCTTAGCTGTGTTAACAGTGCGCTGGAGGGTCTTCCTGTTCTGATCTGTGCAGCTTCCGCCCCACACTGTGATGCTGCTGGAGACGATGCTCTCGATGGTCCCTCTGTAGAATGTAGTCATGACAGGAGGCGTGGCACTTGCCTTCTTCAATTTGCGCAAGAAGTAGAGGCGCTGCTGGGCTTTCTTCGCCAGTGATGCTGTGTTGGTGGTCCAGGAGAGGTTGTCGCTGATGTGCACCCCCAGAAATGTTGTGCTGCTCACTCTCTCCACAGCATCTCCGTCGATGGACAGTGGTGGCAGTTGTTTGTGGCCTCTCTGAAAGTTGACAACAATCTCCTTGGTCTTGCTGACATTTAGCAGGAGGTTGTTGTCTTTGCACCATTTAGCCAGCAGGTCTACTTCTTCTCTGTAGTGAGCCTCATCGCCCTTAGTGATGAGGCCCACCAGTGTTGTGTCGTCCGCAAACTTCACCAGATGGTTGGAGCTGTGAGTGGTTGTACAGTCATGTGTTAGCAGTGTGAAGAGCAGGGGGCTGAGCACACACCCTTGAGGGGCCCCCGTGCTCAGGGTCAGAGTGCTTGAGGTGTTGTCCCCGACACGTACTGCTTGTGGTCTCTGCAACAGGAAGTCCAGCAGCCAGTTGCAGAGGGAGGTACTGAATCCTAGCTTAAATGCACCCCTAAATGTACATTAATTAAGCTGGCTATATGCAACACTATTTATTTATATTCCCTTTGCATATGTTTCAAACGTTTTTGAATGCGAGCTTACAGTTCTGTCACTATTCTGTGTCCTTTACATTTATTTAATAGGTATTAGTGATACCTCAAAATTAGGCTGCTGTCTGTTAGGCAATTTATTGTAGCCTGCTAACCCATATGCACAAAACATAATTTCTGAAATGATTTCTTGATTTATAACATGAGATGTCTCCATGTAGGGTAGTGCCAAATAGTGAAGTGATGGCAGGTAGATCATGTAGGCCTACATGTCACATGAGCCACACATATGAGGGGCGCTGCTTCTTCTGTCCCTCCCAAACTGCATAAAATGGTGTGTATAGCAATGAGAATTTCAAAAAAAAATTCGGGGGAGAAACTCCTGGACACCAATATAGTCCACACCCCTCCTAGAAAATACTTACAATGTTCCTGTAGGGAGTTATTTATAATTTGGCGAGATTGTTTCATTTTCCTATCCCACAACCCCCACACTTTTAAAAAGCTTTATACGCCTCTGTAAAGAGCTATCATAACACTGTGACATATGGTCTGCAATGGCTAATGCAATAAATTAGTTTTAACAAATTTAAGTCATACATTTGGACTTTTTTGTTGATTTTATCTGAAAACAGAAGCTCTTTGTTTAAGTCAGCAGGATTCACGATTTTAGAACTGTTACATTCACGACGCTACTGTACAACTGTAGGCTACTACACTTTTTTATGGCTGTGTCAAGGTTGTAATAAAGGTATGCCAATTAAAAACAGGCCGATATTATGTTATTATAGGCTATTATATTATTGTTGTATGTTCCCTTTGGGACTCGCACAGATACTAAACTATTAAAGAAAATACCGATATGCTAAAGCTAAAATGCATTGATAATGATAATTGCCATATAGGCCTATGCAGACTGGATGTTATGATCTTTATAGTGTAGCCTACTTAGATTACCCAAGAAACGCCGATGGTGTATAGATTCTAGAAGGCTAGGGGGTAAGGGACATGATTAACGTGGGCAATAGTTCAAGGAGGATATGCTTTAGTGAAGCATTCTTCCTTGAAAAAAATTATAGGCCTACTCCGTGTCCGGGTAAATAGACGGACACAGAGAGGACGGGGAATGACAAGCTGATTTTGGGCTGAGCTCAACGTTGCGCTCCGCCCCACATTGAGCCCAGGCCCGATCTGCAAGCTGCAGCCAGAGGTACTTGACTTATTATGACCGCCGCGCAGCGAAGCGGCGGTCATATAGGTTTAGTCAGATTTATTTATTTATTTATTTTTTTCTTTTTCGCATGTCCAAATTTCCGTCAAGGATTCCCAGGACACTGTAAGACCGGGGTAGCCTACACGAAACTTGGTGGGCATGTAACCCCACATGGATAGCATGGAACCTCCTGTTTTCGTTTTGATCTGTAGCCCCCAACCCCCCCCCGGACTGGACCCCCGAAAGGAGGGTAGGGCAGACACAGTTTTCTGTGAATATCTCGAGAACCGTAGGGTTTAGGAGGACCATTTTTTTTGTATGTTGATCTCAAAGGGCCATGTCAACCCATTCCATAACCACTCATTTCATGTATAGCGCCACCTAGTTAAACACAAAAAAGTAAAAATGAGGTGTTGTAATCGCAGGTATCTGTGACCTAACATAGTCAAAACTGCACGAAATTGGAAGTGTAGGATCATTATGGCACCCTCTGAATGCACGCCAAGTTTCGTGGAATTCCGTTCATGGGGGGCCACACAATAAATTAATTTATGTGTACATTTAGTGACCGTACACCAACAAGGATTCCTCGGACACTGAAAGACCGGGGTACACGAAACTTGGTGGGCATGTAACCCCACATGGATAGCATGGAACCATCGCTTTTCGTTTTGATCTGTAGCCCCCCCGCTGGACTGGACCCCCCGAAAGGAGGGTAGGGCAGACACAGTTTTCTGTGAATATCTTGAGAACCGTAGGGCCTAGGATGACCAATTTTTTTGCGTATGTTTGCCTCCAGGGGTCATGTAAACCCATTGCATATGCACACATGTGCATAAACAGATACACACGCACACACATACATTCACAGTAATCCTACGTATGACACATACTCACACAGTAGACATATATATACGCATGCATGCACATGCACACACACAGGCACATAAACAGGCAAACACACAAGCACATGCACATGCACGCACACACACCCACCCACACATACATAAACATAAACATGTACACGCACACATGCACACAATTCAAAAATTTCTCAGAATTATGAACAGGCAAGATGGGGGTGTATAAAATGTAAATTACATGTGAAATCTATGAACTAATCGTGTTTTGGTACTTGTTCTCTAGCAGATACCAGATGCCTTTCAGCGTGACTTATTTTTGTGGAAAACATGTGCTGGACTGGGCGGCGGTAATATTTTGTACCGCTCTACGGTACATCTAGTTGGGGGTAGTTTTCAGGGGCTGCACTTTGTATGTATCTCGAGGAACTACACTGTTGGCCCAGTGCCTGTAAAACCTGTAGCCTACGCGTAAACGAGCCGGAACACGGGCTTTCCAATTATATATTAGCGCCAAATTGCTGCGATAGACGGTTAGCGATAAATTGTGTGGATTGCCCTAATGTGGGACATGCTTTGCTTTTCGGCTACACGCCAATTTTGATCACAGGCTAGCCTACAGCTTTGGCTTTTCCATATACTACGAAACAACACCCCATAATTTCACCCTTATACATGCCTTACTTTTGACCAACCCCCTTCTAGTTTCCAAATAGAAATGTGCATAGACTTAGGTCAATTAAGGAGAAAAGCCTACTGAATTTACGATTTCCTCTTCATGTCCCCCCTTAATCAAGGAATCCCTGAATAAACATCTTAATATATATATTATTTATAAATAAGACATAGGTCTATTACATAGTAGGAGAGGAAAGTAGGCCCTACACCATCTTTTTATTTATAATTGATTATGTTTTTTTAACCTGAGGAGTGTTTTCCACATGAATAGGTCCCCCGAAGAAATATAGCACTTGTTATATTTATGTCATGGTGTTAGTGGTCCCATATGAATTTATCTGGAAAAAACGTCGACGTCAAACAAACAAATGTAGGCCTATGTCAAATTAAATATACAACTGCACTCTCAAGCTTTTTCTCATTGTTTATTTATGTAGCCACTGATGATGGCTTAGGCCGAAACGCGACTGTGTGAATGGTCTAAATAAATAAGCAATGAGAAAAAACTTGAGTGCGGTTTTATCACTTTAGTTTGACACTTTCTTTTTAACTCGCACTCGAAATTGTTCCTTGTCTGGAAATTGTGCGCGCCTGTTCTCACTACTAAATTTATATAGGCCTACATAGGCCTACCTCCTCCAATTATGGTCAGATCGTTTCCATTGTGAACCCGAGGGGACACCTGGGATCTTCTGGCCATGTGAAACCTGAAAAACAGAAAAATAAAATATGCAATAATACACACAGAATTAAAGGAGAAATTATATAGAATATTTACCCATTATGGAAACCTGAAAAAGGAAAAAAGAAAATAAAGTTTAAAAATCTGCTCAGCCAACAATAGTCTAGGCCTAATCATTAGAGGAGAACTGTCGAAAAAGATTCGAAGAAGAAGGGAGCCGGAGCTTTTTCCTCTAAACCTAACCCAACCCTAAACCTAAACCTAATCTTAACTTGACATGCATGGCAAAAAACGAATGACACAAAATGATAGAAGTGTTATGCCATAAACATTTATGACTTGTTTATAATGTTTATGACACGCTCATGGCAGTGTCATGTCACTCTTATGTAGATACCTTCAAGTAAAGTGTAACTGTTTTTTGTTGTGACCAGTTCAAGTGCTGCAATAATCCTGCTTTGTAACTGTCAATTTTCATAGCAGATACCTTGAATCAAGTCCTCATTGAAGGAGTCATTTTTCAAAACATTCTTCCAGGGAGCATGCCCCCAAACCCCCCTATCTTTCTGTGACCAAAGCCTATGATATTTCCTATATAGGAAAATGGTCAAAAGCCCCCCCCCTAGAGTAGATATGACTTAACAAACATGAAGTTAGGTTTATCTGAAGTTAAAAACAAATGCACATTATTAATTTTGGACTGACTTTTAAAAAAATATTTTAATACAAAAGTATAACATTGGTATTTGTTCATTTTTGCCTTTAAATATAACTTTACATAGAACAAACTGTATTTCACACAAACAGAACAACATAACATAGATTGATGCACCTGAATAGAATTCAAGTGCAAAAACGGCACTCTCCCCTTTCTAGCCAATATTCAATGATTTTGAAAGACTAGACTGAGAAACTCAACCTTCATGGGAAATTTCACAGGAAGCTCAGAAAGCAAGAGTTCCTTCCTCATTTGAACTGAAAAAAAAAACTTAAGCAACCTTTATGCATCTCACCCCAAACAACAACGATGAGGACACTAATGACTGATAACCACATGATCTAAAACAAGCACAAACGGATGCAATGAAGTGAAAGGTGAGAAAACGCCCACTTAGAAGTTACGCTTCGTACATAACATCAACTAAAAAATAATTAGTCCACAACAAAACCAAAAGCCTCCAGTAGCCCCCTCATCATGCCCCAACTGAGCACTAACACAGTGCACTGGCAGCAGTTTGAAGCTATGGACCCGCGGTTTCGTAAATGGAGTTGTTCTTCATGATGGCCTTGTGTCCTGACGCCTTTGAGGCAAGTTCTCCATTCCCACTGGTGGAACAGTCAGTTTTCTGCTCAGTCAGCTGAATGAGGGAGTACATGGGTTCCTGCTCTCTCTGGCTCACCGCATAAGGGGAACCTACAAAGGGGAATTAAGAACATTACTTTTTTAATATAAGTGCGTACTGAGTTCACTGTTATAGCATGAAAATAATTTCACTCTCAAGAAGAAGAAAAGTACCCAAAAACAACTCACAGTCGTCATTGTCGTCTTCTGCCTCTCCGTGCTGATAACTGGAAGACAGTAATGAGGGGGGATAGTGAGGAGAGGAGACAGTAATGAGGAGGGATAAGGAGGAGACAGTAATGAGGAGGGATAGTGAGGAGAGGAGACAGTAATGAGGGGGGATAATGAGGAGACAGTAAAGAGGGGGGATAATGAGGAGACAGTAATGAGGGGGGATAGTGAGGAGAGGAGACAGTAATGAGGGGGGATAATGAGGAGACAGTAATGAGGGGGGATAGTGAGGAGAGGAGACAGTAATGAGGGGGGATAATGAGGAGACAGTAAAGAGGGGGGATAATGAGGAGACAGTAATGAGGGGGGATAATGAGGAGACAGTAATGAGGGGGGATAGTGAGGAGAGGAGACAGTAATGAGGGGGGATAATGTGGAGACAGTAATGAGGAGGGATAGTGAGGAGAGGAGACAGTAATGAGGAGGGATAATGAGGAGAGGAGACAGTAATGAGGAGGGATAGTGAGGAAAAGAGTCGAGAGAAAAAAAACACAAAGATATCTGCTCTTAGTCATAGCTTTAGAGACCCATCCCAATGAAAATAAATTATCATTATAAAATGATAATTATCAAAACACACAACAAGATCTAAAAGGTTACCTTTGGAATATCACAGTCTGAGGCGCTGTAAAGACAAAAACAAAATACGAACTGAATTCTATGTTGATGATAATAAAAATCATATTGGAAAAACACATGTAAATGTTTCACCTTTGGTCCCGGCTGATCTCCTTCTAAGTAGTATGATGACGACAGCGATGAGAATAATGGGCACTACTACGCCAGTCATGTAGATAGGATTGAATTCTGAAAAATATGATTTCAAATCATATCATCATAGTGCTTCAACAGAGGGAGATGTATGCTTTTCCATTGCGCTTACCAGCATCTCCAGGGGTGGGGAGTGTTTGATCTGCACTGTGTGAGTTGTTTTTAGAAAGGTGCTCTATAAGTAAACATTATATTATTATTGTTGTTATTATTATCAGTCCTACTTCAATTAATGCATATAGCATTACTTTTATTCAGACACCTCACTGCATAATTCATTATGCCTTCCATGAGAAATGTCAAGCTAAACTTACCAACAGTGGTAATTCCAGTGGTTGTTGGATTGGCTTCAATATACACATATCATGACAAATACCACAGTGAGGTAGTCAGTGTATTACCATCCATTATTTAGTCACACCCATGGAGATATGCATGGATGGATCACATAAGAAAAGAATGTCAGCTCCAGACAAATCAAACAAGTTGCACATCCATGTCAGGGTCTTTAAAATATGTATCTAACTATCTGTTCCATCGCAAAAGATAAAGCACTGAGAAAGAAATTGAATTTCAAGTGAGGCTCATATTCTTACCAGGTTTGACTGGATCACCCACAGTGACTGTAGTGTTGGTGATTATTGTCCAGTGCTGCTGGTTCTTGTTCACCCTTAAGGCACACACATACTGTCCACTGTCTGAGTGAGTGGCATTGCTGATCATCAGGTTATGGGTGTTGGTATCAGTGAGAGAAGGTTTGGTTGCGTTTGATCTCCTCAGCAGAAGATCTTTGTCAATGGAACAGTGTCCATCAAAACCAGCATTATAATCTGAATCGAAATGAAATGAGTACACACATGTGCTGCTCTCAGCACCAGTCTTAATCCAGTACACCACAAAAGCCTTATTGGAATAATTTCCCTTTGTTGTAAAGATGCACGTCAGATTAACTGATCCTCCTGCAGACACATTCACTGAGCTTTCCATTACAGGTGCGGACACCACTGTGAACAAAGTGAAATGTTGAAATGAAATATGACATGTCGTTACTATTGCTGTTCATATCAAAAGGTATAATACATTCACACTTACTGTCTGGTTCTTCCTGAGCAACAATGAAGGACTCCACTTGATGAGCACAGGGTTTGAATGGATAAATGAAGCAAGAGTCAGATTTAAAGTCATTAACACAAGCAAAGAATCCCCTCTTTATACTGATGTCACACACGTTGGGTTCGCTTCTCTTTATCTCTTTATTATCGCATAACTTTGGTTTTCCAGTTGGACCTTCTGATTTATTTGAATAATTCCTGGTCTTTGATAAGATGCAGTCCACTGTGTTGTCTGAGTCCACATCAGCCTCCCATTGACATGTTCCACAGGACAGTGTTACCTCCTCTCCTTTCTGTAGGTAATGGAAATGACTGGACCCTTCAGGGGAGACCAAAAGTAATTTGTTGATATTGTACATATTGAATTTCTCTGTGTAAAATAGGTTACTACGTAGAACAACCTAGATGCATGAGTAATTATGCTTATCATAGGCTTACCAGCTTACAATTTTAACTATTGTAATGTTCATATTACGTAAATCACTTGGGACAAAAGCATCTGCTAAGTAACCAAAACTATGAACATTTAATAAAGTGAGTTTCAGAATGAAAAGCATCTCCTACCGTGACATTGTATCATGAGACAGACTACAAGAATGAAACTCGGTGACTCCATCACAGCAAAGAAAGTGTATGAGGAAGTGCTTGACAATTTATTGAACTTCACACCCGTTTGAGGACGTGGTTTTGACTTGGCCAAGTAGTAAGTCATCATAAGAACCATTTTAACTAAAGTTAAATATAACCAACTACTCTTAGGAGCACAAATGAAATGCATTGCAGATCACTAAGGTAAATTGATGTGGTCGGGACTGACCACTGCACCAGGCTGACTTGAATATGAACACAGAGCAAAGCAAGCTCGATGACTCATCTGCTGCCGGATAGCAAACCTGTATGCATGCAACTTTGCAGTACAAATGTCTCCCAAATAATGGAGATGGTGTTCAAAGAGTCTAGATACAATGTTTTGACTTCAGCTGATTCTACTTCATGGCCACACATCCAAATAGTGTAAACCATGGTGCACAATATATTCTGTATTATAGCAGGATTAGATATACAAGAATGTGTACAAAGGACCCCTCTGAATCCAAGAATAACAGAGAAGGTATTTAAACAGCCAGGCAGTATACAGCTTTTTGACTTTACTTCATTTAAAGACAGGTTGTGATGGATGTATATTATGTTACTTCATAGACAGGTTGTGATGTATTTTTACTTTACTTCATTTAAAGACAGGTTGTGATGTATGTATATCACAGGATCAAAAGAGTATAGGTCATGATGATCCTCTGTACACTGCAAAAAGGGATGTGTCAAAAAACAACACATGTGACTGTGTAGATAGCATTTTGACACATGTTGTGTAGATTTTAGCACACAATGTGTATTTTTTATAATTTCCGGCTCTGGATAAATTGACACCATACATGTGTTATTCACTGATGGAACAGCATTTGTGTTTGCAGAGAAAATAAATACACATATTTTATCTGGTACCTATGAAACGCTCTACGACTAATAAAAATCATGAAGAAAACAAACCTATCTTAATGTCAAATTACGAGATTAACGGCTGTTTCTGTGTTGACCAATCACGTCATGCAACTGTCTTTTTGAAATGCTGTTTCCGTCAGCCCTTTTCACTCACTCTGACCTCTATGACTCTGACCAGCGTTGGAGTAAAGATGCAGTCAGACTTGGAGACCGATGTAAGTATTTTTGTATTATGTTGTAGCGTTTACATTTCTCAGCGAGCTGATAATAACAAAAATAACTTTCAGATATGTATAAGATAAGTTTGTAATGAGTCTAATGTTAGCTGGCTCATGGTTGGTACCAGCAACGTTAGTCTCCTATCGAAGTATGGATAGCAACTATCGATAGCTAGCTTCTGTGAACATACGGATAACTTTTAAGTTACATTAACGATAACAGTTGGGCTACATCGAGTTTTGAAAAGGAAATGGCAAGGTACAGAACCATATTTCAAGATTTAGCATTATTTGGCAATAAATAGCTCTCCGTAGCTTATTTTCCCATTGCTAGAATGATATTGCATGTTAAGGAATGCTAACGGATAACGTTAGCCCTAACCATTACCTTAACTTAAAGTTAGCAGACTGGGCAAAGTAAGCGTTAGCATCTATATGAATGTCAACATTATTATTTAAAGTTAACGTTCGCGTTAATGAGGCCAGACAAAATAACACTGCGCCATGAATTTAGTATTTAGGTTATTTATCGATATAGACAGTGTTGGAAGTGTGCCATAAAGGTTAATGTGGGCACTGCAGACATTTCAACCGTTAGCTGCTACTGGGTCAGCGGCAGACATGTTAGAATCTACATGAACATGCATTCATGAGAGAGGGAACTTAGCGATGACTGCTTCGTCTCGCGTGCCTATTACTGGCAAATTACTGGTAAATAGGCCTTGTTATGTTGTTGTCAGCTTGTCACCACACAGTACCATTGAAATCATACGAACATTTTTACTTGGCTAACCATTTTTGTAAAGTGAAGGCGGTTGTGTAACGTTACGGCCTGTCAAATACAGGTATTTTATTTATTAACTGTAAATGCATTGCTCATGTGTGTATTGTTCCATGTACCAAGTAACCATAAATTAAATTACAGTTCATTTTGAAACTCCAATACATAAATAAAATACCATGTTGTAACCATGTTATCAACACATGTTTGTCTTTCAAGGTGTTATTAGTGGCCTTACATTCAGTTGAATTAAATGGGCATCTGGGCTCTATACGGAACATAATAGTATTTTTATGTTAAAAGTCATCTTTCCCTCTACTTTCATAAAGCTGGAAAGACAGACCAATTCATCAGGAAATGGGAAGCGAGCATCATTCCAAAGCTGAGAGCAGTTGCTGCCTTGGAAAAAGGTGGTGTTGCGTCACTTACAGAGGGGATGGAAGACCAGACAGATGGTATGTGGTGGTGTGTGTGAATGTGTGTAATGATATGGCATGCAATATCTCAAAGGTTAAAGCCTGTGTTGCAGGTTAAAAACCGCTGTTGATTAATGGTTACATAAAGCACTAAATATATGTATATCATTTTTAAAAATGTCTCCAAATGGTGTTAAATGCCAGTTTTTGTTGTTTTTAGCATTAGCGGGGGTTTTTTACGCAATTAGGTGATGACGTCACTTTGGGGACTACATGATCTGCGCTTCATTCATTTCAATGCATTTCAATGAACATCGTGGTTACACTTTCAACATAAAGTTTGTATATTTACACTTCGAATTTCGTCACAGCATTTATATCACAGCTACCCTATGATCTACCAATGGTAATAACGGTGCCTGATATCAATTTAGTAATTTTTTCTGAATTTCGGGAGGTCTCGTTTTGGAGGGTATGTTTTACATTAATTCCTATGGGAAACGGTCGCGGTTACACTTTCAACATGAAGTTTGTATATTTAGACTTCGAATTTCGTTACAGCATTTATATGACAACAACCCTATGGTCTAACAAAGATAACAATGTCTTCCGATTTTAGTTTAATGCAATTTTCTGAATTTGAGAGGCCTCATTATGAGGCTACATAATGCACCTATTCAGTTCAATGCATTATGCTTATAACGTTACGACACTTTTTTTGTTACTGTCAGTGAACAGCACCGAGTGAAAGTCAACATTTTCTTTATATCTAGTGATAGTGATCATGTCGTTAGTTCAGATAAGTAGGCTACCGGGCAAACTTAGTCAGAAGATCAGAATATAAAGCATCATGATAGCTAGCTATGGGCTAACTTTCCAGTCCCACCTGTGAGCCACCCCTGTTGTTGCAAACTTAGCTTCTAGCCGCCGTTTAGGCTGGTCGTGTCTTCAGCATGAATATTTTCGATAACTACTGCTCGTGATTGATTGCCATTGACATCGTCAGGGTACGGCTTACCAAAGAGGGAGATAATATGGGCAAGTCGCAGTTTTGCAGGTGCTTGTGTGGGCTGTGCCGTCCAGATGGAAACTGGTGGAGAGCTGCAGTAACTAGGGAAGCGAGTGCATTTTGGCCGCTGGTCGAGGAGCTCCCCCCGTGACCAGCAGAAGACATGATCTATCTAGCTATCTATCTACCTGTCTATATACATATCTAGGCTATCTATAGACTATCTATTTATCTATAATCTGCGCTATCTACTGCTGAACAATCCCTTACTCGTCTCTCTTTACTCCTCTCGTTACTCTCAAGGGTCTCAAGGTGGGCTTTGGTCTGTAGCCTCCCCAAGGTGACGTAATGCAATGCATTGTGGGGGAAAGGAGAATCACTTCAAACGCTGTGAAATAGTACCTGCTTTTTCGTATTATATTCCGTTTTGTGATACCCAACAACATCAAATACAATGGATAACAGTTTAAATGTTTATTACCAACAAGCAAATTGTGCAAATTCGTTGGAAAATGAACCCTGCAACACGGGCTTTAAGTTCAGAATATAGGAACCCTTGCCTTATTTCCTACTTACCAATAATATGAATTAGTCCTTTCTCAGTGTAATCCATGTTGGTTGATTATGGATAAGCACCTCATACATAGCCTGGTTAAAACAGACTCATTTACTTTGTGAATGTAGTCTGGGGACTCATGATTGGAAAACATGTCCAATGCTAACATCATGACGGGGGTAGACTTTGGGTTAACCCTTCCATCAAACCCTCTTCTGGGGTTTGATGGAAACAATTTAATCCTACTTGGAAACATTTGTTGTACCTTAAATCTGTTTTGTTTAATTTTCAGATGAAAAGTGCTATACCATGCTGGTTGTTCTGACACATCTTCTGCCACCAATGCCCGGGAGTCGCTGCAGTGTGAAATCAGCAATAACATTCCTTATTGATTTTGTACCGGTATGTTTCGAAATTATGTCTGTAAGAGCCAATGAGGGACCAGGTACGGTGGCCGACGGGTGCAAACGCCCTGCAATTTATGACAACTCATGCAGATAAAACAGACGCAACTTAAGAAAACATCTTCATCAATTTGACAACATATGCACAGCATTTAGAAATTGCGCTGCAAATTCACCTGTTGTCATTAAAGGGTTCAGGATTTTGGACATAGGACCTCATTTCCAAGTTAGCAAGTGTGATATTTATCAGTGGAGACCGTTTTTAACACGTTTCATCCAGTCCTTCTAGTTGCAGAGTTCGCAGGTGCTAGGCTAGCGCAAGTCATTAGTATGTGTTAGCTTGCCACTAAAAACAGTCTTACCCACTCCACAGTACACCCGAGGCAAATAAATTATAACACCAGACTGTCGATGTAAATGTTCGTGTTGATAGTTTTATTTCTAACATTATTCTATCCCTGCATTTCAATGATTGCATTACATTTTGAGGGACTAGTTTCTTAGCAGCGGTGGAATTATACTTGCTCCGGTGAGTAGTACTGCGCCTGAAAGTAAACAGAGAAGCGCACTCCAATCGGGATACCTAGTACAGGGTTCCTACGCAGTATGGAAAACCTGGAAAAGTATGGAATTTGATTTTAGTAATTTCCAGGTCTGGATAAGTATGGAAAAAAGAAACAAGGGTATGGAGAAATATTTGTGTTTCCAGACTATTGCATTTGCAGTACTAATCAATTCACTCAGGTCATAATGAACCATTCCTACTATTGTGTAGCATAACTGTCAGTCCCCATCGTCAAGATACAACTAAAAATGACTCAGCTAAATGGACTAACTCAACTAAATTCACCTCAGTTGTCCATACCTTTGTTTTCCCCGAGTTATCCCAAACCAGATGTGGCCGCAATGTCGAGAATATGGTCAGAAAAATCTACCGAGAAGTTTGGAAATTTGAGTATGGAAAAAGTATGGAATTTTGAAATTGAAAATGTGTAGGAACCCTGCTAGAAGTACAGTAGCCTAGGTAATATCAGTCCACCGCTGCCGTTGCTTATTTGCCTACTACCAACTTCAGGGAACAAAGTATAACTATTGCAATGCGATGCAAGGGTAGTTTTATTTCTAATACTATTCTATCAACACAGACATTTACATCGATTGTCTGGCGTTATAATTTATTTGCCTCGGGTGTACTTTGGAGAGGGTAAGATTGTTTTTAGTGGCAGGCTAACACATACTGATGACTTGCGCTAGCCTAGCACCTGCAAACTCTGCAACTATAAGGACTGGATGAAACGTGTTAAAAACGGTCTCCACTGATAAATATCACACTTGCTAACTTGGAAATAGATAGATAGACAGATACTTTATTGATACCCAAGGGAAAATTCAAGGTCAAGGAAATGAGGTCCTATGTCCAAAATCCTGAACCACACCTTTAATTGAAGGTCGTTTGCACCGGTCAGCCACTGTAACTAGGTCATTATTAAATATTTTTGTTAAAAAAGAAACAGTTTAAATAGTTGTAATGATTTCATTATAATTCATAAATTGTGTAAATAGTCTAGACTAACACTGTTTTTTGACCATGCCTATGACTATTGAATTTTATATTTTTTAAGGAAACAAGAGAAAGTTATTTTGTCTTGTTGCCCGTGTTACAATTATTGTTAAAGGAACCGTATGTAAGAAATGTATTTCAATTAATCATAAAATAGCCCTGATATGTCACTAGACATTAAGAAATCATGTTCATTTCAAATACTTATATCACTGACAACAGTAGTCCGGCCAGGATATTGTCATTTAAAAAGTGAAGTTGCAGCCCTCAACTGATGTTGATGTTGTGTTTTGTCATGCCATGTCATGTTTTGGCCTAATGCGCCACCCTCCACCTAACTACTAATCACAAAGTCAGTAGTGTTTCGGCATCCGAGTTGGCAACCTCGAGTCAGGGGGGAGGGGATACACCACTCTACAGTAATTTGAAAGTGATTGCAGTACCGGTCTTGGCCACAATCTTACATATGGTTCCTTTAATGTAGCTGCAAGTGGTGACTTACAGAAGAATAATTACACCAAAATGTTACCTATGCAGTATAGTATGCACATTTAGACTTATTTTTGATGGTGTATTTTCAACTGTGTGTTTGATTATTATGCAAGTGGGTTTTTTTATACAGATGAACTATAGTTACTCTAAACAAATTACCATTGACAACACTTATGATGTGGCGTTTTTTATTATTATCTCAGGGATCTAAACATGTTTCTTATGAAATGTATTCATGCATCTGTGTTTTCTGATATGACTGTTATATGTTGTTACGTGTCATCCATTAGTCATAACTGTGATTGTATCTTTTAATATGTATTCATGCTTCTGATATGATCTCTTATCACTGCATATCCTGCTACACTTAGTGCAGTAGCTTTTGTTGTACTTTGCACTCATTAAATGGCAAATATATTTTGACATTTGTCTCCCTTTATTTTTTAATGATTACAGATGCTTGGTAATGTTAACACATTCAGTCAATTCTTTTAATTTTCAGCTACACATAATCAGCACTTAATGTTTTGAAATTATATATTTGAGTGTAAATATGTCTCACACACTTAATGTGTAAAAAGTATTGATATCACACATTTGTGTGTGAAATTTACCTGACACAATTTCTGTGTTGAAATGGCTCACACATCGATTGTGTAAAATAACACATTTTCTGTGTAAAATTACCTGACACAATTTCTGTGTTAAAATGGCTCACACATCTATTGTGTAAAATTTGACACAACATGTGTAGTCCCTGAACACACTCACCACATGTGTTAAAATTCTACACATGATGTGTAATTTTTAACACATCTCTTTTTGCAGTGTATGATCCTTTCTCACTATCTACATGTTTCTTCTGTAAATAACACTTCTCATGATAAAATGTGAGTGCTTGTGAGGAAGTATAGTCTGTGTGCAAATTTGGACCACAGCCACCACTATGTCGTCCACAGGAAGTCCTCGACTTCTCTCTAGTCCTTCAGTTCTAAGCTGCGTATTACCATACAAAAACCTTTTATTTGACCATTCTCTCCCCCAAATCATCTTGACGCATCAACTCTAGATTATTCACAGACACAGACATCACAGCCTTGTACCCCTAAATGTTCTGTTTTGTTAAGTTCACAGAAAAGATCATCTTGTCAGCCTTGAGAAGTGATCAGCCACACCAACTCTCCCACAGAAACCACCACTTTAGAACATTTCAGACCAGAGTTGCAGATCAGCAACATGATTGGTCCATTGGTTGTCATAGTGTCAGCATTGGTCTAACTGGCTGCAGTAGTGTAAAGGGAAATGTGTTTTGTATGTCTTGAACAAATGTGTCGACCCTGTTGCCAGCGTTACATCTTGGCTCTCTCTGTATGTGGCACAGCAGACAGTTATGTCTTCTCTGGGTTTAGACACCAGTTATATCTGATGGGTGCATCAAATGGCAACATTTATGTGGAAACTTGTGCATGTCTGTTACAAATGAAATAAATAAATAATAATAATAATAATAATAATAAAAACTGAATAATCAGGGCTGCCAATATCTGAGTTCAGCTTGTAGTGAGCTTTTTTACAGGAGAATCTGTGTGCTGCAGAGCACCCCCCAAAGATTTTTCAACACACCTGAATATGCTGAGCCTCATTCATATATTCAATGCATGGCTCATCTGCACACTGTTTTATAGAATATACATAAACATGATTTATTTATTTATGTATTAATAATTATTTATTATCAAAATGTAGATTAATTTCTCACATTATAATAACTCACATTCTTTTGATCAACTTGCATGTGAGCTCATGTTGCCTTTTCTAAAAGTAAGTCTGGTTAAGTCTGTCACTGATGTTTCTCTATGTGAATGAACATACCAGTACATTGGAAAGAAGAGTTATTACGCTCCACATGCTGGCGTAAACATGGAGCTACCAATAGCAATACCTTCAGATTCCAATACAAGTTATGTAGCATGACTAATGCTGGATGACACCAATGATGGTAACAAGGTTATGGCATCAGATGACCACAGCATCACAATGTACCGAGGAGTAAACATGTGCAGACAGAAGTTATGTGAAAATGTGTTGACCAGAGGAGCTACTTCCCTCTAGTGGTCAATGCAGGGTATGACTATATGAAAACCGAAACGTAGCAGGCAACATCTTAATGCAGCATCTTAGCATGCACATGTATACACACACACACACACAGAGACACACAGACACACACACACACACACACACACATGCATAAATATAGCCTACATACATACACAAACAACTGGTTATTAAAAAATCTCATCTAAAAGACTCCCAACCCCCATTCTCTTGTTTAACCTTACCAGTCAGGGTGACTTCATTATCAAACCCAGCTGATGAAACCTCGCTAAAACCAGGACACATATCATGCTTTGTCTCAGAGAGAAAATAAATTGTGACTATAGCCGCATAGGCAGAAAACTGAGACCACACTGACTTAAGAATACGTCGATAGGTGAAAAGCCATTTCTACATGCGTCATTCAGGGCTGCCTGCTCTTAATTTAGTCTGAAACTACTGCTGTTTTGCTGTCCATAGGCTTGGTTCTCACACGCTGTGAGATGTTTATTTTAATATCTATTAAATAGTAAATGCTCTTTAAGTATTAATTTCAATTGCTGATAACAGATTTAATGAAACTATTGATTGTATATATTTGTATTCATGTGTTAATTTAATCTTACAGTTGCACTTACTGTGACAGAGGAGATTCCCACAGTGTCCCAGGGCTCAGGTCTGTTTAATCGAGAAATAAAAAAAAAACCTGTAACATGTCAAGACCATTTAAATTCACTTTGTTTTTCATATTTTATAACAGCTGCAGATAAAGATCCTGTTCTCCCTGCTCACATTTCTGGATCTTCTTCAAGTGTTAAAGTTGGGGGGGATTTTGAGTTCAAGTGCAGCACATTTGGATCAAAGAAACCTGAGGAAGTGATGTTTGTTTACCTCTGCAAGGACGGAGTTGGCATAAAGAAGGCCTCGACCAACAATTATGACTCCACTTTCCAAGTGACAAGTGCCACAAAAGAGCACAGAGGAAGTTACAGCTGCTTGTTCTCCAGAACAAAATACCAGCCCAGTGAGGTGAGAGGACGGGGGAAACTCCATCTCCATCCAAATAATTGGTAAGAGCTCTCATCACATCATGGCCGATCAATCATACTTGAATACTATTGTTATTCTTGTTTGAACCATGAATGTTAATGGTACATGTTTTATGATAACCAAAGGTTTTTTTTGTGGGGCAGCAGCAGTTACAGTATTTCCTCATGTCTGTGTTTATGTAGAGAGTATATCCAGCAGTAACAGTATTTCCTCATGTCTGTGTTTGTGTAGAGCGAGTATATCCAGCAGTAACAGTATTTCCTCATGTCTGTGTTTATGTAGAGAGTATATCCAGCAGTAACAGTATTTCCTCATGTCTGTGTTTATGTAGAGAGTATATCCAGCAGTAACAGTATTTCCTCATGTCTGTGTTTGTGTAGAGCGAGTATATCCAGCAGTAACAGTATTTCCTCATGTCTGTGTTTGTGTAGAGAGCATATCCAGCAGTAACAGTATTTCCTCATGTCTGTGTTTATGTAGAGAGCATATCCAGCAGTAACAGTATTTCCTCATGTCTGTGTTTATGTAGAGAGTATATCCAGCAGTAACAGTATTTCCTCACATCTGTGTTTATGTAGAGAGCATATCCAGCAGTAACAGTATTTCCTCAAGTCTGTGTTTATGTAGAGAGTATATCCAGCAGTAACAGTATTTCCTCACGTCTGTGTTTATGTAGAGAGCATATCCAGCAGTAACAGTATTTCCTCATGTCTGTGTTTATGTAGAGAGTATATCCAGCAGTAACAGTATTTCCTCATGTCTGTGTTTATGTAGAGAGTATATCCAGCAGTAACAGTATTTCCTCACATCTGTGTTTATGTAGAGAGAGTGTATCCAGCAGTCATAGCCACTGATGAGTCCAGAGTGACAGCAGGAGCACATGTGGATTTCAGATGCTCCTCTACTGATGCTCCAGACACCGTAGTCCTCCTTGCGTACCTCTGCAGGAATCACACCATCATTGACATTGAGATGTGGGATTCTCAGAAGAAGCAGGCTAGTTTCCATCTCAGAAGAGTCCAGCAGGTCAATACAGGCAACTATAGCTGTGTGGTGTCAGATGCACCACTGTCTGCAACAGAGCCGGATGTGTGTGGAAGACGTGCAGTTTTCCTCAAAGTTTATGGTGAGTATTTAAGGGTTTTTTTCACAGTGCAATTTAAACTTAACTTTAATGAGTCTGTGAAAATGTGCTTTGTTTTTAATTTCCTATTGTTGTAAATTGCTCTGTTATTCAAAACCCTGTTGTATGCCGACAGCACAAGATATGTCCACACCTGTTGAGTTAGAACCTGAACAGGTTTCACATTGTAATGAGAACTTCTTTCGGATACTGTGCAACATCGGAGTGGTCATGATTGCTGTGGCTATTATAACCAGTGGCCATTTCTGTCAAGGAAGAGGTAAATAAAATGAGTATGTAAACTTCTGTCAAGGAAGAGGTAAATAATGAGTATGTAAACACTATTTTTTATCCTATAGGCTACGATACAATACCAAATGTACAATGTTATGGCCAGCTCAGAACCACAATATAAAAGAGGGAGGCGGACAACAGTGGTTTTGTTCAACCAAAATATATGTATTTATAAGAAATTAGAAATAATAAAGAACTGCAGTCAAAAATATGTCTGGGTGTGTGTGTGTGTGGGGGGGGGGGGGGGGTGCTGTGGTGCAACTGGCTACAGCACTCATAGCCTACTACATTTGGGTCCAAGTGCCCATGGGGAGCCGGCCCGGGGCATTTCCCAATCCCATCTCTCTCTCCCACTCACTTCCTTTCAGTCTTTAACTGTCCTATCATAATAAAGGCAAAAATGTGCCAAAAATGATGTCTATTGAAACAAACAGATTCTCCCTGTTATGAGTCAGTGTTCCATCAAAATTATTTTCAAGCCATTATCTGAGCCGTGAGCCGTGCCATGATCCACAAGACAATTAACTTGGGTGATGTGATGAGTATGGAGAATGTGTGTCTACTTGTCTACTCATTTAAACAACAATGTTTAAACATTTATATTACATTTTCACTGCTTCTAAACATCTCTCTCCTTTACTGTGATATTTATACAATGCCAGTCATGTCTTGACTCTTTAAGATGTACATATTTATGACAAAAATGTATTCCAGAAACCTGTCTCATTATCAGTCATTCTAATGCTGCCTTCTGAATGTTACTAATTGTGTGTCTTATAGTATAGACACCAAGAATTTAGACAGGAAGTAAGCTGTCTAAATTAATCTTGCTGCGCTTACCCTAGATTGACACGCTCGCGTTGCGTTACTGCATGCCGGTGGGTTTTCCTGTGGTGTATACCTTGAAGCATAACCGCAATTTGATTGGCTGGTGTGTAGCGTGACTTTACAATGTGAAGATGTGATAATAATTAATAATCAGACTCATGATTTATTATTAAAAGATTTTAGTCATATAACTGCTTAAATCCAGCTTGCTCTAAAACAAATAAAAATGTGCAAATGCTGCAAGATAATGATAGACAACCAGTGTGAAACAAGTTAGACTTATAATGTTTAAAAACTTAGAAGTTTAGAATTGAAGTGTGTTTTCTTAATTAAAAGCATAAATTGTTTTTTTTTCTAGAATAATCTATTATGATTTTGCTTAAACTTAAAGAGTGTTTTTTCTTAAATATATATAAGAAAGTTTGCTTATAAAACTTAAAATGTTTTGCTACATAAAATGTGTTTGCTTAGATATAAAAAGGTTGTGTTAGAATTAAAGTGTGTTACTGTATGCTAAATGAGATGTGCTTTGAACAAAATGTAAAGACAGAATGTAAGAACATAATGTACCAGCTGTAAGAAACTGTTTGTCAGCAAAACAAAAAGCTGACTGGCAACCAAACAAAAACAAAAAAGCAGAACCAATATTTCATGGCAAGACACAATACCAAATTTGGACATGTTCTATCTGACCGAGAGGGGTATAAAAAGAGAACGGCCCCTTGTTCAGGGCCTTTTTGATCTTCTTTTTTCTTTGGATCTTTAATTTAAAAAGGAGCTTTAATTTAATTTTGACAAGAATCCCCAAATAATAGGGTAGTTGATTTTCTCTCAAATCTGGACGGCCAGACGAACGTCCGTAGTGAGTTTTTGACCTCTCTCAGATTTTGATGACAAACAACTCTTGCAAAAACAGCTCTGAATTTCTTCCTCTTTTAGTGAAGTTAACCACATATTGAAGTACGAACCAAGGGAATAGGGAACAGCGACTAAGAGATAGAAAGTGACTCTGAAGTAGTCCACCTTCCTTAGCCCCCAAACCCCAAATTAGGGAATTTGATTCAGATAGAGAAAACCTCTCAACAAAGTCAACCCTATTGTACATCCTAAACCCGTTGAAAAGGGGCCCTCGCATGAGACACATACACTGAAAGATACCTCCTCTTTTACCCTGTGAAATCCTCACAGTCCGAAGACGAGCGCACCCACACCTACAGGAGTAGCGATCTCTACTGTGTTACGGGAGCCCCGTAGACACCAGAGTGGACACAAAACGCAACAGGTGCCTTGCGTTGCTGTCCGTTGGTGCAGCAAAAGTTGAACATTTCTCTACTTTTTGACGGAGGCGATGGGAGCAAAGCAACCCAACGGAACCTCAATACAATTCGGCAACGGATGACATAAACCTATGCAAAGTGAGCGAGATGCTTCTCCAGCACTGCATTCAACGCAACCATGTTTGGGGGCAGCCGTGGCCTACTGGTTAGCACTTTGGACTCGTAACCGGAGGGTTGCCGGTTCGAGCCCTGACCAGTGGGCCACAGCTAAAGTGCCCTTGAAGGCACTTAACCCCTCACTGCTCCCCGAGCGCCGCTGTTGTAGCAGGCAGCTCACTGCGCCGGGATTAGTGTGTGTGTAATGGGTAGAGAAAATGGCCTCTTATATTAGTTTAATTAAACAGTTACCCCCTCCTATTTTTTTTGTTTTATTACATTTAAGATAACATTCCCATGTATTTTACTTCATGCCAGTAGATGGCGATGTTACACTGCTTTACCGTAGTGGGTTGCCGTGGAGACGGTAGCTCGAGCACTCAGAAATAAACGTCCAGTGCTTGAGAAAGACATCATTTCTGTATCTCCACTTCTTTTCAACCCACAGTGCTATCCAGCCTGTGGTCTTGTACCTGCCCAGATTCCCCTAGGTCTGAGGCCGGTAACATGTGCTTCACCTCACTGTGTGTTCACTGTGTGCTGTGTGTGTTTCACTAATTCACGGATTGGGTTAAATGCAGAGACCAAATTTCCCTCACGGGATCAAAAGAGTATATATGGAAGCTTTTAGCGTAAATTCTGTCAGGAAGACTCAATGCATGCGTCACTCATTCATTCATTACTTCCGACCAATCACCAGTCTGCATCACTTTACTTTGCACCTGCCTGTTGCTTTCAGGTGCCGATTTTCGATGTTCCGTATCCATGCACGGGTAGCTAGTCATTCACTTCGCCACAACTTTAACATTTGATGCAGTCACAGACCAGTAGCTTAGTCTACCTTACGTTCGCTTCAACTGAGTTGGACGCATCTCACCAAAGTCTCGGGGGTTTCCATTAATGTAGCATAGTAAACGTCGGAGAGTAAGGTAGGCCAAATTGTGCCACTGTTCGGGTTGTCCGCCCGGTCTTATCAACGGAAAGAGACAAGTTCCGCGGCTCGGAGGTTCTCTTTCACCCTAGTCTCGTGTTAGATCCTAGTGCTTAATGAGGTTAACGTCGTATCGCTAACAACGCAAATATGGTTGCTAAACTTTTCTGACGAAAACCGTCAGACTTATCAGGCTACGCTGTTAACATGCATGTACGGAACCTTTTAAAAAACTCAGTTAGGCTACTCCAGTTATCGACACTCGCGATGGTTTCCTTGCCAAAGTTGCTATGATACAGCTTTGCTAGGTCCACATCCTAGGCAAATTGTCTCGCTGGTCAGGCTGTTGTGTATGGAAGGCCAACAGGGACAAAAGTACTCTTCCTTCTTGGCTGCAGTAGTCGCAGAGATGCTGTTGGTATTGTCTGCAGGGCGGTAGGCTACTAATGTCATTAACTCATAATAGTTCCGATGCACCTGAAGGCCATATCTTATTTTCATTATCTCATGTCTGGCTGATCATTATTGTCTGTCATCGTCTGTTACTGTCATTGGTTATGTGTCTACATAATATGTAGGCCCATACATTCATTGATTTAACTAATGGCAACGTAATGTATCATGGCTGTTTATTTGCCTGCATGCTAGGTCCTTTTGAAAACGCTATGTCTCCTCTCTAACCACTCCATTCCTCCTTGCAGGTCTTCAGGCTGTAGGGACTAGAACAAGATCTTTCCTCTAACTCTTCTTTGCCAAAAGAGCAACACCTCTAGCAGGCACAAACTCTCCTTCAGGCCAATACTGCACTCACCCTTATACTTTTTCCAAGCACAATGCACTTTGCTTGTCGTCATTCGTAATCTTCCATTACGTCACGGCAGCCGCAAGCACAGGGATGGCATTCCTTCCCATTTCTTCATTACTTAACATCTTAATAATCTTTCAATTTCAGGAGCAGCTCCTCTTCGTTTAATGTAAATGCCTCTCTCTTTAATTTAAGGGTATGCATCTGTCGGCAGGGGAGTACTGACCCTCACCGTAACTATCTACTTCATGCAGGGATGCGGGGCTGGTTCACGTAGGCCTATAGCCAAAACGTTCATCGAGGGACAGTGCTTTGGTTCATATTTAGTCTTACTTCATCCAGGTCATGTGATGTCAACTTATTTACCTCCTCATCTAAGCTATGCGCTAACCCTGTAGCCTACTCTTCATGTCTTTATCCCACCACAGTAGGAGCAGCAGCATTAGTGAACTTACATTGTTTAATCATTAGATTTTGTAATTCACTATCGAATATCCATATGTCCTCGAATCTCAATCACATAATTCTCAATCGTCATATAATAAAATCAATCAGCATTTATTAGTCTACATCACCAATTCACTCTAACTATTTAATTTACAAGGTCTGTGATGCTGGTTCACATATTCTAAACACCCACTTACTCTTGGCTCTGGAGCAATGCTTTGTTACTCATTTAATCTTATTTCACCCAGTCAGCATGATGAGGATTACTCTTCCATCTCTTGTCTTTATTTTAGTTATATGCTAAACCATCCTCAGCGACCATCCATAAGTGCTAGTGTACTCCAGCTATGTATCTGTTGATTGTATTTTGTCTTGTCCTGTTGTGTCCTTAGGTCTGCCGCTGGTTAGTTAACCCTGGCTCTCTTTTCACTCCCTATCAATTCACTCCTTGAATGTGTTCCTCATGGCTTTCTATGGGTTCATGCGCTCTGGGGAATTTTGTTCTGACAGCCAGGTTTTTAACCCTTCTCAGGATCTGGCTTGCTCAGCCATCCTCTTCTCCTCCCGCTTCTATAGTGTAATTCTGAAACATTCTAAAATGGACACCTCAGGTCTTTGTCATTATCAGAGATTCTAAAGTAAATAACTCTTCTGTCCCTATACTTCTATGATCAACTATCTTAAACTTCACCCACACACTTCTCCTAATGCACCTCTCTTTCTTCTACCGACTGGGTTATCTATGTCTAAACAATGGTTCAGAATCCACTTGTCGACAGCGGTTGGTAGCTGCGGGCTCTCAACCTCCCAATATACCGGCCATTCCTTTCGCATCGGCGCTGCAACGTCAGCAGCCGCTCTAGGATTACCTGCATCCTCAATCAAGTTGCTCGGAAGATGGTCTTCGTCGGCTTACGAGTCCTATATAAGACCTCAGGATCAAGCCCTTCTAGATGCGCAAATAGCTCTCGCAAGCGTCAAATAAGGTAAGCTACCTTTCAAAGGTCTGGTGGTGGTTATTCGGCTCAGCTAAAGCATTATTTTAATTACGATGGACCCGAGCCACTCTTCTCCAGTCACTACGCACAGCCGGCACTTTAGGCACAGAATAAAGTGTTAATACATTCTAGTCACTACGCACCGCCGCCCTTGGTCTAGCTTCTGCAAGCAAAACCTCGGGTAATCTCACGTCACAACAGTTAATTTCTTTTATCCTAGCATCACCCCACTTCACTCATCATATACATACGCAACTCGACTCGGCAGTCGACTCGAATCGCAATCATCAAATCGCAATCATCAATCGTTATCGAACCGAACGATCATTAAGCACTTTCCACGGGGATTTGCACCACATTGCATTACATTCTTGCCGTGCAAGAACCGAGCTTACGAAAGCTCTGAGCTTGTGCAAGCTCCTCGACTTCGCTGCAATCGCTGCAGACCATGCTGGTAATTTTCTTCTTTTCACCAGAGAGTGCTCAAGCTTTCTATCTGTTTCTCTATACCTTTTCTCTCTGAACTTATTACCTATGGACAATGTCTATCATGTTTTCCTGTCTCGTTTAGCTAACGTTACCTATGCTGCTCATCTTATTTTGGGGGGCCTTTCCAAGAGCAAGGTGCAAAAGCATGGCTCACTCTTTTCATCTTGCCCTTGGATCTGCTTTAGCTCCATTCCGTTGCAGGATGCGGCTTGCTCACGGAAACAAGTCATCACATTTAGGGGTCGTACTTAAATCGGATATAATCTGTCATGGACACTACACCGTGCTGTTATTTGGGTAAGTCAACATAATTAATTCATTAATCTAAACCTTGCCGTTTACATTTCTATCCTAATAGTAGGCCTATACGTTGTGCTATTTAGCTTTCTTTAACATGGCTTTACCTCTGCCGGATGGACAGTAGTCTGTTAATTTCATCTGCTGTACATCTTGTCCTCGCAGCTTCTGTTCACCATTGAACCGTAACAAATGGAGTTCACAAACTGTAATATTTTGCATCAACTTGCTTATCAATTAAGAGCTAGCTACTCCATTTGCTTGTCACAAGGCTCACAAGGATCTATTGACTGTGTGGTTACTGAGTTCTTGATTACTAAAGACTCACTCAGCAGTAATGAGCATTTCGTATTCAATATACTTCCTCTTGCAAATGTCTGGTGGTGGTTATCTAAATTTAATCATATTACTCATCTCTTCGTTTCTGGTGCCCGTACTGGCTTGGTCGCGTTTGTGCAGGTCATAATCTTTAACTGCAAGCGCTATTTCTTCTGCACTAACCTGAGCTTCTGCCACTGCAAGCTCATTGTCCCCCGAGCATTTGCAACTGCAAGCTCTATCCCGCTGCACTAACCCTGAGCATCTGCAACTGCGAGCTCTATTCTGCTGCACTGACCCTGAGCATCTGCAACTGCAGGCTCTATCCCCTGCACTGACCCTGAGCGTTTGTAATTGCAAGCTCATCGTCCTGCACGTTGTTAGTTAACCCTTAAGCTAAGCTTCTGCAAGCACTAGTCACTCAAGCAGTCTTGTTCAAAGGGTTGAACATCTGCAATCTCAATTCCCTTCCATAACTTTAAATCAATCATAGAATTTGAGTCACAGGTGGTCGAATCCATCATCCTCATCAAATCATCAGTTTATTTTATTAATAGTATATTCTTCATGTGTCTCTGTCTGTCTCGCTTTCTCTGATTCATCTCCCGAGCTCAACCGGATAATACAACATGCACTTTTTAATATTGTTATGCTCTATTTCAGAGAGGATGACCATCTAAGCATTCTGGTGGGTATCTTTATTTCTTATTCTTTGGGGGTAGGCTCCGCCCCTGCCGTCTCATACCGGCAGGATCTGAAAGGGTCGGCACACTCGGTGACCTGGACCGAGGACGGGGCCTATGCCAAAGACTGTCTTATTGTTGCTTATGCCTTTTGTACATCCTTTGATGGATTAAAACATGTGTTAACTTTCATTGTACCTCCCTGAGTCTTTCTGATAGAAATACTTATACTTATACTTATATTTGTGTAGGCACCGTTAGGCTACTGCAGCATCTCATGGTCTACACACCTACTGCCACATCTCTTCTCTTATGAGCAGAAGAGTTTTAGAGCCTATTTGAAAATTCTGTTTCATATGAGTGTATTTCATGGAATTTATTATAACTTTGTCAGTGCAACTATTTATTCTCCTGACTACCAGCAGTCCATTACCCATTAAAATGTATTTTTTTATTTATCTATTGAGGTTGTGGTAGTTGACAATGTCATGATGCATCTCAAAGGTACTGTATTGTCTGAATTGTTTATCTAAATGTAGAATGTAGTTTCCTACACTGAGATTCTGTTACAGGTTGAGACCACTGTGAAAAGATTTAAAGGTATCTATTGCATTTTTGGACATTTTTGGCGACTCTATAGCTCCCCCTAGAGTCTCAAAATGTTAATACTTTAATACCTTTCACGTCTCACAGCTTGAGCCCTTTCCTCTGGACACAGTATATGTCTGTCCATTTGTTTTGGAGCTGATGGAATAGAAAAGGCAAATACAATCTCCAGAGAACTATAACTCCTGACCAGGTAATGTTTCACAATTCTTGTGATGTACCCAGGACAGGTCGACGAGACCCAAATTGCAAGGCTGGTTGTCCTCCTACAGGGCGCTGGCTGCTATATAGCCCCACAATTCTCCCTTTATAAAAAACATAGTCCAGTCCATACAACTTCATTTCAATTTCAAAAGAAATACTGGACTTTTTTTTTTTTTTTTTTTTTTTTAAACAGCGATGAAATTGTGAATTTCCAGAGCATGTTACTCCACATTTGGCAATCGACTCCTACGGACTTTCCCCTAAAGAGGGCCGCAAAGATGGCAACATTTCCGGAAAGGTACTGGCTTGATGAAATTCATTCTGGACTCTCTATCCGACCACATAAAGACCTCGGGATACTTCGGTTTGGCTTTAGGGACCCTCTACTCACTACCACGTAAATGTAATGTTGTTTGGAACTGTAGAAGAGGTATAAAAATAGCGTTTTGTAGCAGTGAAATAATATGCCCTTCTCACTTCCACGCTAACGAGTTTTGACTAAAAAATAAAATAAAACTTTCTCAAAACACATCCGAATTACATGATTTTGATGTCAACTCAACGTATGTACTCCCAATCATCCGTAAATTGATCTAAAGTGCATTTTACTCCAGATAATTCCTTTAAGCAAATGGTTTTATTTAAAACAACATGGCTCACAGCATGACTAAAAGCAAAAGAGACAAAAAAACGAACATTCAGTCATATTCACTTCTGCGGTTTTGCTTAAGACAACAAGGGCCTACAGTAAGTTGGACAAATCAAGATGCCATATAACCTGATGTAGTCTGATGACGACAACTTCCGGTTACAAATGTCCTGTCTTATACTTGTTTTTAAACTGAAATACATCAAATACACACCATGAAATATAACATCATAAAACAAAACCTAAAACATTCAAATACATAGAAAACTACATATCAACACACATTTTTAGATTAGCGAACACACCAAACTCACATTGAGACAACTCAATCAAAGCAACAAGATATTTTGACTGGCTAATGTTGTGTGTTAAACTTTTTTTTAAAATATAATAAATGATTTCACATCATAATCTTTACATTTCCAACAGAATGAAAATAACACACCAAAAACAAAATGTGGATTTGTGACTAGTCCTGATGGCTTCTGAGTCGTCTAGAGCTCATCCTCTCTCAGCGCTTCACAGGGGCCCGGGCCCCATCTGAAATCTCATTGGCCCCTGACTGGCCCCTTTACCGTCTCATCAATAAGTGTCAAACTTGTTGAGAACGACGATCAGAGATGCAATTCCATTCCCAAACAACTGGTGGCAGTAATGCACCTATGAAGCTTGAAAGCTAAAGCACACAGTGAACTGTAAAGGAAAGAATACATTTGGCTAACCAGAAATGTCTCTGCTAATGTGAAGAAACGATACATTTGGCTAACGGAAGTATAACGTGAAGAACTGATACATTTGGCTAACGAAAGTATCAGCTAGAATTCTAACGTGAAGAACCGATGGCAGCGTGTCATCCTCCACAGGAGTTTCTTGGTGAGTCACAAATCTCTATGTTGGTTATCATCATTATGTGAAAGGGACGTTTATTTAATATGTTAAGTTTGTCAATTAAATTACGAAGCAGCAGCAAGCTTGCAGTGAACTGTTAACTGACTTAGTCAGTGAACTGTTAACATTAACTTAACGTTAGTTTACTTGAGTTGAGGTTTGATTGTTATTCATTGTTAGCATGCTGATAGATTTTATGTATGGAAAGGTAATGTATGAAGTATTTGAAACGGTGTTATATGAAATGCAGAGAAATGGACATCCTGCTTGTTTGGGATCCGAAATTAATAATATTACATGCGCTAGTGCGCCTTACCAAATGTAAATAGCCTAGGCCTAACGTTTTTTTTGATTGCTTGAGGAAAAAGTTTGGCAGCTGCTAACTGAACATGAGAATACATGCCTAATAGCTAATGCTACGTTTTTGTAGTTAATGTGAGCTATCATTGCAAAGTTATTAACCACTATTCTGAGTTTATTTGATTCATGGGCTTCGCATGAATTCTGTCTCAAAGTGTTAGGACAAGGGGAGTTTCATTGAGATAAAGTGGATACATTTTCTACTCTATTCACTCAAGCTTTATATGATTTAAAAAAAAATAATAACTGGTTTTACAGTTGCCAGACGACATGCTGAATACAAGCATGGATTTTGTGACACGCATTTGTGTTTCACCTACAGACTGGGATGGCGCAGGAGCTGGTGAGTGGTGACTTCAACCCACAGTCTTCAGAACCACCAGTCACCAAGCATAGCTGCTCCTAATGGTATGATGCTATTTCCTATTGCCACTACAGTGAGCGTATTTTGTCATTCATTTTAGAAACGCCAGGTTGACAGTGGGTTATGAAAGTTAATAACAATTAAGTTACTCAAACTTGTTTCATTTTCTTCTCTCCAGACATTTCCCATTCTAGAGCAGATGATTCTGTGCAACCTCTCCTAAACTGGTATTCCGCAAGATGCAGCACGGAAATAGGAAGAGGCCACTCAATGACTTCTGATACAAAGACTTCAAATGGTAGGAATATTCCATCTTTAGTGTTTTGCTACCCCTTCCGTATTTTTTTTGCTTTCAAATGACCCATCGTCAGTCTTCAAATCAGAATCAGGCTTTTCTAACTGGAAGCAAGACAGTGGCTTCAAAGACCATTCCAAATCAGACCATTGTAAAAATAGTTTGTTTGTGTAAATATGATGTAGTTGTTGCTCACATGCTGTGTGTGTGTGTGTGTGTGTGTGTGTGTGTGTGTGTGTGTGTGTGTGTTTTAATGTACGCAAACTGGCAGTGAAAGTGGTTTCTCTTATCAACAAAAGGGGAAAGAGTTAAACAAGTAAAACTTGTTTAATTGAACGAAAAATGTGTGTATGATGTATGATTTCTGTCTAAAATATCAATGTAGACTACGTGCCTCTGCCTTACTGAACAAGGGATTTTCTGTGTATGGATGTTGACCGGTTCTTGGCCCCTCAGTGTATGATGTGGCCCCTTTGTGGCCCCTGTCTCAGAAAAATCCTAGAACCGCCACTGCTCCTCACTATCCCTCCTCATTACTGTCTTCCAGTTATCAGCACGGAGAGGCAGAGGATGACGATGACGAGTGTGAGTTGTTTTTGGGTACTTTTCTTGAGAGTGAAATTATTTTTATGCTATAACAGTGAACTCGGTACGCACTTATATTAAAAAAGTAATGTTCTCTTAATTCCCCTTTGTAGGTTCCCCTTATGCAGTGAGCCAGAGAGAGCAGGAACCCATGTACTCCCTTGTTCAGCTGACTGAGCAGAAAACTGACTGTTCCACCAGCGGGGATGGAGAACTTGCCTCAAAGGCGTCAGGACACAAGGCCATCATGAAGAACAACTCCATTTATGAAACCGCGGGTCCATAGCTTCAAACTGCTGCCAGTGCACTGTGTCAGTGCTCAGTCAGGGCATGATGAGGAGACTACTGGAGTTCAATCATAAGGCCTACTGGGACTTTTGTGCTGGATGTGGTCTAATTTATTTTATTTTATTGTTTTACAAGTATGTTGTCTAATTGTTTTTCAGTTAATTTTATGTATGGCTGTAAGTGGGCGTTTTCTCACCTTTCATTTCATTGCATCAGTTTAGGCTTTTGTTAGATCATGTGGTTATCAGTCATCTGCGTCCTAGTTGCAGTGGTGTTTTATTTGTTACTTGCTGATGACGTGAGATATATTGAAATTTACTCCAGTTATTGTAGGAAAGTGTCTGACTAACTATAGTTTTGCAACTATTAGTGTAAAAGAAAACACATACAGTACAGTATATGTGGTTTGGGGTGAGATGCATAAAAACAGCTTCTTTTCAGTTCAAATGCGGAAGGAGCTCTTGCCCTCTGAGCTTCCTGTTAAATTTCCCATGAAAGTTTCTCACACTAGTCTTTCAAATTCATTGAATATTGGCTAGAAAGGAGAGACAAAGTGGGCGGCTGTTGCACATCATTTCTCTTCAATTATCTTATGTTGTTCTGTTGGTGTGAAATTTAGCCTATGCTATATAAAGATATTTAAAGGAAAAATATGAACTAATACCAATTTTATAATGTTTGTGAAGCCATGTTTACTCTAAATTAAATTAGAATATCCTTGATTGCACACTGAAAGAGATGACCAACATGCTCCCTCAAAAGCCAAACACAAATTCAAAAGCACAATTGTCCTATTCTGACATTATTCCTACTATTATTCTGACGCTATTCTGGAAGCGTATGTTTTGGAAACCTTTTTGGTGCTAATTACGCTACAAGTTTTACAGGCACTGGGCCTCGAGACGCAAAGGTGTGAATGAAGCTCCCTGAGTTGCAGTGACATTTTTTGACACTGTGCCACTGCTCGGCCTACTCTGGCCACAAGATGGCAGTGCAATACAAGATGACAGTGCAATATATCTCACCACTGTAGACTTTCTGTAATATGTCTACTGGAGAAATTTAAGTTAAACTATTTAAAAGAAAAGAGGGGCTACTTCAATACATTTTGACAGTAAAATCTGCATGAGTTAACAGCAGCTGCCACTAAGTTTGTCCTACCTTGGGTTCCTTATACATCTTACTGCTCAAGTGAGTAGCTTTCCATGTATTTACTTCATGTAGCCTAATTTTGAATCACAGCGCACCGTGCAGCCAGTCCTATGAAATGAAGCTACATCTAAATGAAAGTGATTAAGTTACAGTCCCATATGGACAAGAATCCCAACAACTAGATGCACCGCAGAGCGGTACAAAATATGACCGCCGCCCAGTCCAGCACATTTTTTCCACAAAAGTAAGTCACGCTTGTCAAATTGTGTTCATTTCCTACTTTGTTCCTTTCTTGTGTGTTTGTAATTGAGTGTGTGCAGAGTGTGTGGTGGTTTTTGTGTATCTGAGTTTTGTGTGTTTTTTGTGTGTGTGTGTGTGTGTGTCAAATCAGGCAACCACCTACTCTTTGCGATAAGTGCAATGGGATCTTTAACAACCATGGTGAGTCAGGACCTGAATTAACATTCATGCATGTCCTTGTCACTGCAATAGGACATTGGGATTGATATTTGTTTGGTGGCTTTTGGCCACAGGGAAGAGTGCCACCTACTGGCCAGCCACCAACACCACTTCCAGCAGGAACCTACTCTTCCAAGGAGGTTTCTTATCCAAGTACTAACTAAGCCTGCTTAGCTTCAGTAATTCAGCAAAGTCAGGGTATCTGCTGGTCTGGCTGCTGGCTGAAAACAAAAGGTGAAAGGCATATATGATTCTAACTGTCTCACTGAATTGCATTATGCACACCCAATTCTCACTGGTATCTGCTAGACAACAAGTACCAAAACATGATTAGTTCATAGATTTCACATGTAAAATAAATTTTATACAACCTCACCCCAATCTTGCCTGTTCATAATTCTGAGAACTTCTTGAATTATGTGTACGTGTTTGTGTGTGTGTGTGTGTGTGTGTGTGTGGCCTGCCTGTGATTTCCAGCTTACCACGCGTGTGTGTGTGTGTGTGTGTGTGTGTGTGTGTGTGTGTGTGTGTGTGTGTGTGTGTGTGTGTGTGTGTGTGTGTGTGTGTGTGGCCTGCCTTGCCAATCCAAGGGACAGCACCAAACGATGCATTTCAACACACAGTTGGCTAGTGCTACGACCAATCAGATGCATATCGAAATGTGCACGATTGAAAGGCGCAGCACTGTCGTCATCATGTGATTGGGTAAGACATGTGAGCATTAGTAATGAGCTTCAACATTTTGCTGCCAGATTTCCAGCTTACCACATTAGACCATTACATTAGGAAATTAATAAGATATTACCGAATGCTGGGCCAAATTGCATAGGTTTGAGTTTGGTTATGACCACTACCTAAAATATTTATTAGAACTAAATCTAGGTTTACAGAGGCTGAGGGCTCTCTCTGGACGAAGAAATCATAGCGGGGATCCAATTGGCAGTTTAATCCCGTCTACATCACTTTACATTAGTGATTTGCAATGTGATTCATTCACACTCCTAAGAGTATAAAATGGCTCCCATGATGTCTTATTAGCACTTGGCCAAGTTAGTATCACAGCATCACATCCTCAAAGGGGTGTGCTGCTCACTAAATAGTCAAGCACTTCCTCATACGCTTTCTTTGCTGTGATGGAATCACTGAGTTTCATTCTTTTAGTATGTCGCATGATACAATGCCACGGTAGGAGATGCTTTTAGTTTATTTCTTTATTTCTTCTTGATATAGCCTACTAGTAATTTCACACAGAGACATTCATATACAATCTTTATAAATTGACAGTAAAGATTTAACTATCCAGTGAACTATCTATCTATTGTTTTCCCCTGAAGGGTCCCCTCATTTCCATTACCTACAGAAAGGAGAGGAGGTAACACTGTCCTGTGGAACATGTCAATAGGAGGCTGATGTGGACTCAGACAACAGAGTGGACTGCAGATCATCAAAGACCAGGAATTATTCAAATAGACCAGAATGTCAAGCTAGAGAACCGGACTTATGCAATGAGATAAAGAGAAACACATCCAGAATGTGTGACATCAGTGTAAAGAGGGGAGTCTTTGCTTGTGTTAATGACTTTAAATCTGACTGCTTCATTCATCCATTCAAACCCTCTGCTCATCATGTGGAGTCCTTCACTGTTGCTAAGGAAGAACCAGACAGTAAGTGTGAATGTATTATACCTTTTGATATGAACAGCAATAGTAACGACATGTCATATTTCATTTCAACATTTCACTTTGTTCACAGTGGTGTCCGCACCTGTAATGGAAAGCTCAGTGCATGTGTCTGCAGGAGGATCAGTTAATCTGACGTGCATCTTTACAACAAAGAAAGATTATTCCCCATCAGCCTTTTGTGGTGTACTGGATTAAGACTGGTGCTGAGAGCAGCACATGTGTGTACTCACATCATTACGCTTCATATGATGATGGTGGTTTTGATGGACACTGTTCTATTGACAAAGATCTTCTGTTAAGGAGATCATACACATCCCACCCTTCTCTCACTGATACCAAGACCCATAACCTGATGATCAGCAGTGCCGCCCACTCAGACAGTGGACAGTATGTGTGTGCCTTACAAGTGAACAAGAACCAGCAGTACTGGAGAGTAATCACCAACACTACAGTCACTGTGGGTGATCCAGTCAAACCTGGTAAGAATATGAGCCTCACTTGAAATTCAGTTTCTTTCTCAGTGCTTTATCTTTTGATTTGGAACAACTAGTTAGATAAGTGTTTTTGAAAACCATGACATGGATGTGCAACTTGTTTGATTTGTCTGAAGCTAACATTCATTTCTTATGTGATCCATGCTTATCATGGGCGTGGCTAAATTTCTCAAAGCAGAAGTTGTGTCATCTTTGTTGTGTTCAGTGCACACAGTTTCCCTGCTACGTGGGAGTGTGATTGAGGTCCTGCTGGTTATTGGTGTCGCTCTCCTGGTTGGGTTTGAGCTCTACAGAAGGAGGACCTTTGAGTTTAAAGGTAAACATGTGATGATCAAAGACTAATAATCCTGTCAGACATTTCAACAATAATTTAACTGTTATGATTTGATAGGGCCTGATGCACAGATTGCAGACGCAGAGCATTCTGATACATACGGTGAGTGTGCAGGTTCTTCACGTTCAATTGCATGTTCTCAATATGCTTATAATAGCTGCTCTCTCTTCATGTCTTGGACATTTTGAACTCTCTTAAAAGCTGTCTCTTTCCTGTCCATTTCTCTGCATTTCATATAACACCGTTTCAAACACTTCATACATTACCTTTCCATACATAAAATCTATCAGCATGCTAACAATGAATAACAATCAAACCTCAACTCAAGTAACCTAACGTTAAGTTAATGTTAACAGTTCACTGACTAAGTCAGTTAACAGTTCACTGCAAGCTTGCTGCTGCTTCGTAATTTAATTGACAAACTTAACATATTAAATAAACGTCCCTTTCACATAATGATGATAACCAACATAGAGATTTGTGACTCACCAAGAAACTTCTGTGGAGGATGACACGCTGCCATCGGTTCTTCACGTTAGAATTCTAGCTGATACTTTCGTTAGCCAAATGTATCAGTTCTTCACGTTATACTTCCGTTAGCCAAATGTATCGTTTCTTCACATTAGCAGAGACATTTCTGGTTAGCCAAATGTATTCTTTCCTTTACAGTTCACTGTGTGCTTTAGCTTTCAAGCTTCATAGGTGCATTACTGCCACCAGTTGTTTGGGAATGGAATTGCATCTCTGATCGTCGTTCTCAACAAGTTTGACACTTATTGATGATAGACGGTAAAGGGGCCAGTCAGGGGCCAATGAGATTTCAGATGGGGCACGGGCCCCTGTGGCCCCGCCCCTAGAACCGCCCCTGGTGAGGAGACAGTAATGAGGAGGGATAATGAGGAGACAGTAATGAGGAGGGATAGTGAGGAGACAGTAATGAGGAGGGATAATGAGGAGACAGTAATGAGGAGGGATAGTGAGGAGACAGTAATGAGGAGGGATAGTGAGGAGACAGTAATGAGGGGGGATAATGAGGAGACAGTAATGAGGAGGGATAGTGAGGAGACAGTAATGAGGGGGGATAATGAGGAGACAGTAATGAGGAGGGATAGTGAGGAGAGGAGACAGTAATGAGGAGGGATAGTGAGGAGACAGTAATGAGGAGGGATAGTGAGGAGAGGAGACAGTAATGAGAAAAAATCACACAAAGATATCTGCTCATAGCTTTAGAGACCCATCCCAATGAAAATAAATTATCATTATCAAATGATAATTATCAAAACACACAACAAGATCTAAAAGGTTACCTTTGGGATATCACAGTTTGAGGCGCTGTAAAGACAAAAACAAAATACGAACTGAATTCTATGTTGATGATAATAAAAATCATATTGGAAAAACACATGTAAATGTTTCACCTTTGGTCCCGGCTGATCTCCTTCTAAGTAGTATGATGACGACAGCGATGAGAATAATGGGCACTACTACGCCAGCCATGTAGATAGGATTGAATTCTGAAAAATATGATTTCAAATCATATCATCATAGTGCTTCAACAGAGGGAGATGTATGCTTTTCCATTGCGCTTACCAGCATCTCCAGGGGTGGGGAGTGTTTGATCTGCACTGTGTGAGTTGTTTTTAGAAAGGTGCTCTATAAGTAAACATTATGTTATTATTATCAGTCCTACTTCAATTAATGCATAGCATTACTTTTATTCAGACACCTCACTGCATTATTCATTATGCCTTCCATGAGAAATGTCAATACCCAGGGGGCAAAACACCCGTTTTTTACGAAATCAGACATGGGCTGCTGTAAAAGGTTGTCATATAAAAATGAAATCTATGATGTCTGAGGATCACAACCTGGGTGGACAACCTGGTCAACAAGCTGCTGGAAACTTGTAGGATGTGTTCAAAGTATGCATGTCCCCCGCAAAAAAATACGCTTTTGAAGCTCTTTGCAGTTCCCTATGGCAGCTAGCAGCCGCGATCAAATGCCATCATCCATAACTGCTTTCATATCTCTGCTATATATCATTTTAGTTGTGAAATCTACAGCCCTACCAACACAACGGGAATACAGCTTTCAAACGATATCTTGATTGTACAAGCAGTATGAAATATAGTTGTGATTATGTAACGTTACATTGAAAGACTTTGAACTTCTGTTGCTAATTATCCATGTTTCTCCACTAGCACTAGTTCTAGCTTAGCCTGCTGCAAAGAAAATAGTTTTGATTGATCAAATAGTTTTACGTATACTACTTACCGAAAAGGTGATCTTGTAAAACAGTCCATAAATAAGATATCAGTCGGTTCTGTCTTTGTATCCTTGCACTTTTACTATGCACAAACTTAGTCCACAAACACATCAAAAACACAACGTCTTCTTCTGCAGTGGTGCACGATTATGTTAACGCTACTTCCTGTATTGTTGAAAATCCCATGTAAAATAGGCTAGGCTACTTGGATTTTCATTTCACCACTAGAAGGCAATAAATAACCACTTATTGCTGCTGTGGACTGCAAAGACATCGGCAGCGATAAAATATCGAGAAGCTGGCGAAATCAAGGTTGAGAAATTTCATGGTAGCCTAAGTGCTTTTCAATTTTCATTATAAAACAATTACAACCCAAAACAGAAAAACTTGGGACGTTGTGTAAAATGTGAATAAAAACAGAATGTAATAATCTGCAAATCTCTTAAACTCATATTTACTTGAAAAAAGGACACAGACAGCATGTTGAAAATGACAAATTTGACTATTTCATGAAATATATATTTTAATTTTGAATTTGATACCAGCAACATGTTTCAAAAAAAGTTGGGACAGGGATAACAAAATGCTGGAAAAGGTGTGTAATGATAAAGAAAACTAATTAGGGTAACTGGCAACATGATTGGGTATGAAAAAGAGCATCCCAGCAGGGTCTCTTAGAAGTAAAGATGTACGGGTATTCATCACACAAATGATGAAACAATGCCATTTTAATGCTTCTTAAGATGAAATTGTGAAGTATTTGGGGGGTCCATCATCTACAGGACAAGGGAAGGAGCTGAAAAACACATTGGATGGTCGTGGTCTTCTGGACCTCAGATGGCACTGCATCAACACCAGACCTGTTTCTACACCTGTCATTGTAAAATTCTAACAACCAAAAGCTTGTTTAAAATGAACTGAGGTAACATTAGACCAATCAACATTTGCCATTGTTTTTGGAAATCATGGACTCATCTGGGCTAAAGAGGAGAGGGCCTATCCATGTATCCAACCTATCCAACTTGTTTTAGTGCTCAGTTCGAAACCCAACATCTATGACTGTGTGGAGGAGCATTAGTGCCTACAGCATGGGCATCTTGCACATTTGGCAAAGCACAATCAATTCTGAAAGATGTATACAGGTTTTGAGCAACATATACTGCCATATCTATTCTAGAGAAGACCTTGAATATTTCAGGAAAACAATGGCCAAATGAATTCTGCACATATTTAAATAGTATTTAGAAAGAGTCCAGGTGCTAAAATGGCCTGTCTGCAGTTCAGATTTGTCAAATTAGGTGCATAATGGAATGGAAAGCATGACTAAGAATACCCCATACTGTTGAGCAACTGAAATCGTGTAGTAATGACTATTTGCTAGAGTTCATTCTCAAAACTCTAGCAAATAGTCTCCTCAGTTCCTAAACATTTACAGAATTTTGTTAGATGAAGAGGTGAAGCAGTACAGTGATAAACATTCTCCCGTCCCAACTTTTTTTGAAACATGTTGCTGGCATCAAAATGAACATATATTTTCCATGAAATAGTCCAAATTTTCATTTTCAACATTATGTTGTCTGTGTCCTTTTTTCTGCTAAATATGGGTTTACGAGACTTGTATATTATCACATTTAGTTTTTATTTGCATTTTGCACAACGTCCCAACTTTTTCTGTTTTGGGGTTGTATTTCAAGTCGCTATTAATATGAACACTATAATAATGATGAATCGCTTGGGCAGTAAAAAATCAGAAATTTTGGATGGTCTCTGGATGAGGGCCAAGCATTTTCAATTCCATCTACACAGCCTGCCTGGCCTGTGTCAATGGCCATGGCAATATCATGTGGTTGTGTTAAGGGTTGTCAGAAGAGCTGCTCCTGTGCAAAGAGGGCAATTCCATGCTACATAGGATGCCTTTGCCAGGGGCCTGAAGAAGAGCAGCAGCTCTGTGGAGGGGGACCTGGACAGGGTGAACCAGCTGAACCACTTCTACAACAGGTTTGACTGCCCTGCTCCAGCTCCAATGGCAGTGATCTGTCCACCACCCCCTGCTGACTCAGACATTGCTCTTGTTTGCGTGCCTGCCCTACCCCCACCTCCCAGTCTCTCCAGCTCTGCATCCCAGTGACACCCAACAACCTAAGCCACCATCACCTCACGCCCTGCCCCCACCTGACGCCTCCTTGCCTGTGCCTGTTGAGGTGTCCACGACTCTGGCATCCTTGACAGGGACATCAAGGAGGTGGTCATTCCCCAGCCCCCATGCACCCCCACACCCCCTCAATACCAGTGCAACACTCACGTCCACATCACAGGCTATCGTACCCCCACCATCACTGGATATTGCACCCCTCCCCCACATAGCGATCACGAACAATGAGGTGACAATGACTTCAGTCAACAGCAATCGCACACAGATCCCAGATGCACCCCTCCCCCTCCCCACACCCCCCATCATCACAGCAGATCAAGTAAGAGTTCAACTAAAGAAACCCCAAGGCCTGACAGACTGTGTCCAAGGCTACTCAAGGCCTGTGCTGCTGAACTGGGGAAGCCACTGAAGCACATCTTTAACTTGAGTCTACGCCTCGGACAAGTTCCAACACTGTGAAAGACATCAAGACATCACTTCATTTCTCAAGTCCTAATATAGATAGATAGATATAGTTTTTTCTATAGTTTTTTATATTACCTTGCCTATACTCGCTGATATGTCCATACTTATTTTATGCTGGTCTCTAGACTTTATTCTTGCACTGTTGCACTGTTGGACTTACTCATTTGCACCATCACCATGACACTCACTCACACAGAGCACCTTACCTTTCTATGCACAGAGAATCACAGGCTCAGTCCCTGCCTCAGTCATTGCAAGCGCCTGTTGATAAATCACTGTTTTTAGAATTGATTTAGATTAACTGTTATTAAGTATAATTTGTACTTTAGTATATTTAGTATATTCTTTATCTTCTACTGTCCTTATTGCTTAGTTGTTTTTTTTATATTATATACCATTAATTTCTTTTTTCTACTGTTAGTGAATGTGTGTGTGATGTCTGTATGCTACTGAGACCTTGAATTTCCCCTGGGGATCTATCTATCTATCTATCTATCTATCTATCTATCTATCTGCTGAAACACTAGAGAGCAGCAACAGCAGCAGTGACTCTGAAAACAGCTAAACAAATGGTAAAAACATTATTACAGAAATTAGTTATCACCCTGAATTGTATTCTGTTTGCCTGTTTCATTAATTGTTTTTTGTTTTGTTTTACAAATTGCTGCTTAATGTAACTGTTTTAATCAGTATATTTTAAAAAAAACTACTCCACACATGACTCCTGTGTGTTTTAGTCTTTCAACATTTAGTTGTCTATCTTACACTCCAAACACCTGGATTGAACTCCAGAATAACCCGCCTAACCCCAAATCCTGAAATCCTTTTTTTTAATTTCGATAGAATAAATAAAGCTATCCCACTTGTGAAAGAATATTAGAAATACTAGACATTATAATACAAATAACAGATCTTGCATAAATATGCAAACTATGTAGGCCTACTGTATAGAAACAGAGCTGTACTACAATTCACATCAGTTAACAGATTAACAGTAAACCTTTCTTGGATCTTGTTTGACTTGATAGGCAATCATAGGCTTGAAATTGAATTCCCTCTAAATGTGTTAATGGGTCTGAAGTCTGGTTAGTAAAATGATCAAAATATTATTTCATCTGTAAAAGTTAACTTCACATGGTATTTTGTTTATTTTAACAACAAAGGGAAAAGAATGCTACCGAATATAATGGAATGTTCTTTAAATATTTATAAATATCTTTGTATACCTATGAATTAAGAGGCATTGTTAACTCTTACATTCTAATTACATGTACAATCAAGCCTATCTTCCACTCTTTTGAAAGGTGTGCTCAGTTTGTTTCTAGCATAAAGTATCAGGGAGATATGGCCCTGGATTCATGGATATAATTAAACCTTTTTAGCATGATTGGGTGATTCCGGGGAGTTAAAGCAGAATTTGAGGTAGCATTGTTTTGACCCTAATTGCAAGTTTCCAGCAGCTTGTTGACCGGGTTGTCCACCCAGGTTGTGATCCTCAGACATCATAGATTTCATTTTTATATAACAACCTTTTACAGCAGCCCATTTCATCTAAACCCCCTTTGCCCCCTGGGTACAAGCTAAACTTACCAACAGTGGTAATTCCAGTGGTTGTTGGATTGGCTTCAGTATACACATCTTATCATGACAAATACCATAGTGAGGTAGTCAGTGTATTACCATCCATTATTTAGTCACACCCATGGAGATATGCATGGATGGATCACATAAGAAAAGAATGTCAGCTCCAGACAAATCAAACAAGTTGCACATCCATGTCAGGGTCTTTAAAATATGTATCTAACTATCTGTTCCATCGCAAAAGATGAAGCACTGAGAAAGAAATTGAATTTCAAGCGAGGCTCATGTTCTTACCAGGTTTGATTGTATCACCCACAGTGACTGTAGTGTTGGTGATTATTGTCCAGTGCTGCTGGTTCTTGTTCACTTGTAAGGCACACACATACTGTCCACTGTCTGAGTGAGCAGCATTGCTGATCATCAGGTTATGGGTGTTGGTATCAGTGAGAGAAGGGTGGGATGTGTATGATCTCCTCAGCAGAAGATCTTTGTCAATGGAACAGTGTCCATCAACACCACCATCATCATATGAAGTGTAATGAAATGAGTACACACATGTGCTGCTCTCAGCACCAGTCTTAATCCAGTACACCACAAAAGGCTAATTGGAATATTTCCCCTTTGTTGTAAAAATGCACGTCAGATTAACTGATCCTCCTGCAGACACATTCACTGAGCTTTCCATTACAGGTTCGGACACCACTGTGAACAAAGTGAAATGTTGAAATGAAATATGACATGTCGTTACTATTGCTGTTCACATTAAAGGGGATCCTACATTCACACTTACTCTCTGGTTCTTCCTGAGCAACAGTGAAGGACTCCACATGATGAGCAGAGGGTTTGAATGGATGAATGAAGCAAGAGCCAGATTTAAAGTCATTAACACAAGCAAAGAATCCCCTCTTTACACTGATGTCACACATATTTGGTTCACTTCGCTTTATCTCTTTGCATAGGTCCAGTTTTCCAGTTGGACATTCTGGTCTATTTGAATAATTCCTGGTCTTTGATAATCTGCAGTCCACTGTGTTGTCTGAGTCCACATCAGCCTCCCATTGACATGTTCCACAGGACAGTGTTGCCTCCTCCTCTCCTTTCTGTATTTAATGGAAATGAGTGGACCCTTTGGGGGGGTATTTGGGGGTAACTGATATTTATTAAACTGCTGTTATTGATAAACTGATAATAAAACAATGCTGATATTAATAAACAAGTTTGTTGATATTAATAAACATTTTATTAAAAAAGTAGCAAAACCTGAAAAAGATCTTGTCCTACCATGGCATTGTATCATAAACAGATCAGAAGAGTGAAACACAGTGTCTCCATCACGGCACAGAATGACCATGAGGAAGTGCTTGACTTGTTTTGTACAGAATGCTGATGAGGGGACGATGTGGAGAACTGTCATTTAGCACTCAATACGGTTTAGAAAAATAACGACTTCCGACGAGAAGTTCAAAGAAATGGGGACGTTTCACCATTCTCACACCCCAAATAAGAATAATGTATTTCATAAAAACTACTGAGTGAAATGGACATTAAATAATATATTAAATATGTTCCACATATTATAACTAAATGTGCAATGTCATAACATTGAACATCATAATAATCAACCATATCATAGGCTAATAATAGTCAATAATGCTCTTTCTGCTGTGCTGCACAGTCGTCGTCGTCTCTCAGACACTGATCATCTTCTAAACACCTATAAGGAGACAAGCTGAAAGCAACATAAAAACTGATTTAGTTGTTTGTTGTTTTAGAAATTAAGCCATTATTTTAAGGTAAAAAGAACCTAGGCCTACATATCTTTAAAGAAACACTGTAGGGTTGTTTTACCTTTTGGTAATATGTAATAGGACATATTGTATAATAGGGAGAATGGCATCCCTGTCATTGCCATGCGAGCTTGAAATGCCTGGTATTGCACCAAGTTACTTTCATACCGTGCAGGAAGTGACACTCTTTACACACTGGGTGTCCTTTTAGTGTTATTTTTCCATGTGAATTCTTCCATCGTCTTGCTTTAATAATATATACATCACTTTGGAAGAAGCTGAAAATATGCTATATATGCCAAGAAGTAATTGTCCATTGTATAGATGCACACAGAAAGTATTCTTTCTCCCTGACACTTGGGCAAATGCTCCTCCATTGCAGTTGAGAACTGAGAGCTTAGGGTTTAACTGTCTGGGTCATAGACTGTATACAGTCTATGGTCTGGGTTGTGGTTGCTATAGCTACAACACTAAGCAAAAGGTGACATGATATTTTCTCACGGTCTTATCTTTACACTTTACCAAGTAAATTGTGCTTTGACATCCTAAAACATGGTTGGCAACTACGTTTTTGTAGGTCATCTGAATGATACAAGTAAGCCTAATGAAGATCTTTCCTCTATGAAAAGGCAAGTATTAAAAAAAAAAACATCAAAACAGTATTCACTATATTCAAACTATACACATTATTTGCTCATCTGGTGTGTAGACAGAGGCAAGTAGTCAGCGCCTCACGGAACAAGAGTGGGAGGGGAGCTGTTTCCCTCTGGTGGTCATTATGGGTATGACGATCATAAGAGAACAGGAGAACGGGTTTGTGAATGGTTTGAGCAACCAAAATACAGAGACACTCTATAGAGGCACCTTGTATGGTTCCCCATAAAGAACCTTTTTTGTATCAAAGGATGGAACCTTTTTTTCTAAGAGTATACTGCTATTTTTGCACAATCTGGTTAATTTCATCATCTTTATGTATATATATCCCCTTTGTTCTTCATTCCATGCAATTCAATTAAATTCAGTTCAGTTTAATTCAATTCAACTTTATTTAAATAGTGCCATAACATGAACAGTATGTCCCAATGCGCTTTATAGAACCCAGCTTGGACTTGGATGCGGGACCTAGTTTGTCCGCCTGACATTCAGTCGATCGAGTCGGCTTCGAGTCTTTAACCTTAACTAACTTAAACTTGATCACATGGAGTGGACTGTAGCTGCTTTAGGAATTTATAGGGAGCAGACAGTACATTGACTACATATAGCCTAGTACAGTGAGGTTTCATATATTGGGTTGCTCTTCATGACACCCTCATCTCCTGACAGGTCTGACTCAGCTGTGCAAGTGAGTAGACCGCTTCTTCCTGCTCTCCCTGGCCTACTGCATAAGGGGAGCCTACAGAAGCAATGCAAATGTATACCACACACAAATGTATATAGACATGTACAGACAGTGCACACACACACGCACACACACACATTAGGTACAGTGAAAAGGTGCTTTTTTTCTTCAAGAAAAATCGACAGTTTCAGAGCAACTTACAGTTCTCATCCGACAATCCCTCTTCACTGTTATTCCTGGAAGAAGCAGGAGAAGCCTGTTACTTTTGTGAATTGTTATTATTGTTGTTGTTATTATTGAAAGAGTACAGAATGACACTGAAAGCATTACCTCTGTCTAACTTCAGATCTGGATTCTGCAATAACAAAACAATAAAATCCACTAAAAGGTATATTTATGACAAATGTTTAGTGTGTTTTTAACATTTGTCATAAATTAATGTTTTAAAAATGCTATTCTGAGTGCGTGCTTCACCTTGGGTTCTGGTTATTCTTCTGGGCAGTAGAATGATGACCATGGCAACAATGAAAAGAACAAACATTGTCACACCGACAATATCGACAAGGCTCATATATAGAACACAAAATGTCAGCGTCATTTCCTCTAGAAGATGGACAGTATAAATTGACAAGGATCCTAGAGAACACAAAATATCAGCGTCATATCCTCTTAAAGATAAACAAAGGAACCCTGGTAACATGCAGTTTCTTTGTAATAAAATGCTTCCATATTATTCTAATAATTAGAATAAATAGGGTAATATAAGAAAACCAGATGAAAATAGTGTTTTAAAACTGTTTTAAAATACCATCTGGGTCTGTGGTAATATAATATAATATAATTGTACATGTGTTAATAATATAATATAATTGTAAATTTGTTTAGGCCCTATATCATTTAACACTGTAGCCCAGTCTAGAAGTTATTAAGTTAATATTATCACCAGTTGGATCCTCCACATTGACTGTAGTGTTGGTGAGTAATTTCCAGTTCTGATTAGCATTGATATAAACTTGTAATATACACAGATACTGTCCACTGATGGAGTGAGTGGCATCGCTGATCATCAGATTATGGTTCTTGCAAGCTTCAACACGTTGCGTTGTGTTTGATATCTGAATCAACACACCACTGTCAGCAGCACAGTGTTTATGCAGCCCATAATCTGATAGTGAATTGTAAAGCATATGCTGCTGTTATGACTGAGTTTGATCCAGTACACCACAAAGGGGTATTTGGAATGCCCCTTTGCTTGAGAAGTGCATGTGAGATCAATCAGTCCTCCTGTAGACACACGCACTGCACTCTCATTGGTAGATTCAGACAGCACTGTGAGAACAGAAATAGAAAATGCAATGTTAATATGGTGCTGCTGTCAAGGTTCTGAAGTAATTGTCTTAATATTTGTAATGTATTTTCTTTCTTCAATTCAATTGTTCTTGTACACAGAGCCTACGAAACAACAGAAACCGTGTTGCCCCTATCTGGACATAGAGATGTGTTAAAAACAATGGACGTTGTGTTATGTTCAACACATTCGTTTGTACAAGATAAGACATGCTTAAAAAAAGCTGCACATTTCTGCTTTAAATGAATAATCTCTTTCAAACTTACCCTCGGATTCTGCTTGAGAAATGATGTAGGACTCCATGTGATGAGAGGAAGGTTTGAATGGATAAAGAGAGACATCTGTAGTAGAGAAGTTACTCACACAGGCAAAGATCCCACTTTTGACAATGATCTGACAGCCTTTAGAATCAATCTTTTTAATGGCGTGGCAGATTTGTGGCATTTGTGAGAAATTGCTCTGTTGTATTTTACAATCTACTGTGTTGTCTGAATTTATGTCAACCTCCCATTGACATGTTTTACAGGACAGAGTTACGTCCTCCCCTTTCTTGAGGTGAGGAAAATGAGTGGACCCTGTAGAACGCAAATCAACTTCAAAATAAACTATTTCAATCATGTTATAAAGAAATATTATATCATAAAGAAATGTTATGAATAATTCGTGCGCTGACTTTCTGTGCAAATATATCACAAAAACCAACAAATTAAGACTACTGATCTTGCACTTACAGTATGTTTCCAAACGCATGCAACAACTCATGGATCACCAACACTCTGCATCTTAATCCTACTGTTACTAGGTGAAGTCACTATTCTTACCATGACACTGCATCAGGAGATGAAAGAAGAGCGGCAGATACACTGTCCTCATCATGCAGAGGAAGGAGATAGACTAGCTGATTTATTCAGATGATATATTAGTGAACACAGGATGTAGCATGATGACTACAGGACATTGTGGTTTGCATGAAGCTCAACTATGTCTCAAGTGGTCAACAGTCAAATTGCTATTATTATCTTCAGGAAGTAGGAAAGTTATAGCAGCATTCCATGCATTACATTGTATCAGTCCTGTCCAACTTTCACAATCAAAGTATATCTTGTGTGTGTGTGTGTGTGTGTGTGTGTATGTGTGAGTCAATTGCATAACTGCACATCAACAATCAGTACCTTCACATGACAACAGCCATGCACTAGAGTTGCGGATGCGATGGCTGGTCAATTTTTTTTTGCTAGAGAATCGTTTCTGTATACTTGTCCATTTTGTGGTAATTGATCAAGTCAGAATTACTCCCTTCCCTCTCTCTCTTACTAATAAAACCTCAACAGATCACACAAACTGCAGCTGGTCGTCTCCTTGTGTCAGTAAATGGTCAGTTCAAACCATCTCATGAGTTTTGACAAAACATGCTGCTATAATGCTTTTTGACCACCAGAGGGCAGTAGAGGAATAATTGGAAGGAGCAGAGAAGATGAAAACTCAGCAGCACCTGTGGATGAAAACCAGCAGCACAACACTACTGCCCAAAGTGGAAAAACACTCATGTGAGACCCAGCCTTGTGTTATCATTACAGGGTCCTGCTGGAACCTATTTAGTCCATCAACTTCCCCTGTGATGACTGGTGGGGCATTTAGGTCTCTGTGTGGCTCCTGTTACTGCTGCTATGTTTTCTCTAAGTGCATATATGTGCTGCTGACTGTAGGTGATGTTGGCAGTGTGAATTGTGCTTGTGTGCAGCAGCTGTTGCACACTAATTCTTGAACTGAAGAAAGAATCTCTCCCTCTCCTCATCACACTGGCATGATGTTGCTGATCACCATCGTAGTCGCTGCCACTGATCAGCCAAATAATCACTACATGCTTAGTCAGTATGGAATTAAATCAAACTGCCCTCATGGACTTGTCCTCTGAGCCGTGGGTAAAAAAATTGAAAGTCGTGTGACGGTCATGGAAAAGAGAGGTTCTTCAAAGACGTGGAGATGCAGAGATAGTGATGAAGAAGGGGTTGATGAAGAAGTGTCTTTGTAGATCAGAGAACCCTTCTTCCTATATTCATCACACTTGTATAACAGTGCAGTATCACTCAACAAAACATTCAAGTCTCAGGTGCATTAGATTAGACACCACACCATGTACAGTGAGGACACCTAGTGGTTGCTGTTGAGTAAGCACATCCGTTGATCAGTTTGGACGAGACCTGACTAAACACTGAGGAGCACTTGTCTGCATGGCTCTGCACTAAAGGGAGAGGCATGGCCTTCATGCCACAGGAAAGTCTATGGATTGTTGTTAGGCTCTGACTTTACTGGGAAGTTTTTTTCATGTATTAATCAAGTGGCATTGTGTAGTTTTTCAGTTAAAGTTATTTTGTAAGTGGCGGGTCTATGTAACCTCTTCAAATTAATTTTGATGGTATACAGTAGCCTAAGCCTGAACTGTATGAAGAACACACCAGCTGTCCAGGCTGTTCACTGTGTAGTTCTATGCTGGTCAGGAGGAGACCAGAAAAGGGCAGTAAAAGCTTTTACAGCACACATCATCGCCAAATATATAACAGAAATAAATCACTTAGCATGGGTATGTCATCAGCTGTGTGGTTTGTTTGGAAAACAAGTAAATGTTTATGTTTTTAAGTAAATGTATTGATATGCAATTTGTTACAAACAGTAATATATTATGGTTGGCCTACTTAGAAAATGAGCCTACTATCCATTATGATTCTATTTTACATGAGGAATGTTTGACAAACTCAGTCCAAAGATCACGGGCCTAAACTGGACCTTGCAGAAAATAGCCTGAACTTGCATCAATAACTAACTCTACCTTGCCCAGACTGAATTTGTTTACTTAGACGAGTATGGTTTGGAATTTCAAATTGAATCAACATTTGTCATGAATATGGAAACGGAATTAAACTACACTGTTTAACATCATCTGCGTCAGCTGTAGACTGGGTTCACAACATCATCCCCTCCCGAAATCCAAACATACCCTCCATCTCCTAAAGCAGCGATTAGCCACCCCAATCCCACCCCACCCCGCCCCGCCCCTGCCCCCACACCGACATTCCATTGCCCCTGCCAGGGCACGGTGAAAAACAAACCAGACTCATTACCATGGGCAGTCTCCTGTACTGATAAACAGCCATCCAGCCCAGTGTGTGTGTGTGTGTGTGTGTGTGAGTGAGTGAGTGTGTGTTTGTGCAAGTGTGTGTGTGTGTGTGTGTGTGTGTGTGTGTGTGTGTGTGTGTGTGTGTGTGTGTGTGAGTGAGAGAGAGAGAGAGAGTGTCTTTGTTGGTGAGTGTGTGTGTGTTAGTGTGGGTGTGTGTGTTTGTGTGTTTGTGCTTGTGTGTACACATGTATTATTGAGTGTGTGCTTGTGCAAGTGTGTGTGCATGAGAGAGAGATTGAATGTGTGTGTCTTTGTTACTGAGTGTGTGTGTGTGTGTGTGTGTGTGTGTGTGTGTGTTGAGGCAAGTGACCTGAAACACAGCGAGGTAGGTGGGCTTGGTAGCTGACCTTGCGGGGACCCTTCTATTATGAGAACTCAACAAATGCAAGTAGACAGGCACAACATTCAATGTCCAGTTATGAGGTGGGTGTGTGTGTGTGTGTGTGTGGGGGGGGGGGTTGCTGAGGGGGGGGGGGGGGCTGTGTGTGTGTGACTATGTTTGTGTGTGTGTGACAGAGTGGTTGGTAACCCTTTGTGACTGTAGTTATATTTTTGAGTCCGTAAATGTGTGTGTGTGACTGTGTGTGTGGTGGTGTTTGAGAGACTGTGCGTGTGTGTGTGTGTGTGTGTGTGTGTGTGTGTGTGTGTGTGTCTGTGTGTATGTATGTGTATACAGTATGTGTCTGTGTGTGTGTGTTTGCGTTTGTTTGGGGGGTACCAGAGCTGGGGGGTGCTGGGGTCATGATAGTGCATGATGTACTTGTTGAAGTGGGTAATTCACTGTACATGCGGTCTTGGGTGGCCTCGGGTGTTCCAACCATTATTCCCTTGATCAGCCGGGAATTGTCGGAATGTGGCAAAGGCTTGGTTCTGTTTGCCAGCAGTTGAGGTAATCTGTGGCGTTAAGATAATTGTGCCCTCCTCTCTTCATGCGAGCTAACCAGGCAGGATAATTGTGAGGATGATCAAAACAATCAGGGGCCTCATTCTTCCAGCGCTGGCCGTCCGGCTGGGTTTTTTCTGGACCACCAACACATAGACATCCTGTTCTCTTCCCCAAGACCGATCCTGTCGGTGGGAGGCTTCCGGAACGTTCCCCGGTTCCGCATGAAACCAGATACAGTGGTCGCATGGTGCACATTGCCATGTATGTGAGTAATGGATCATGTACTCCAGACAGACATGGGAATTTTATGTACAGGACTTCAATCTGGTACCATGATGCACAGTTTATGCACTCTCAAGAGAGGTTATTTTACCCCTCTTTCAGATGTTACAGCATTGCACATATTGCCACAATCAAAACAATTAAGTTGATGATAACATCTGCTATATTTTTTGAGCAATGCTGCAAGACAGTTTCGCAGAGCAATGTTGTTTGGGCATTCACAATTATTTCTGTGGAACTCTAACAACAAACTCAACAATGGGCAACTTGTTGTGATCATCCAATCAGCAATAGGAACTGGTCTCCTCAAGAACTTTGCTAAAATGTGAGTCATCACCTTTAGTCACTAAAAATATGCCTGCCCGTTGTGCAAAACCAGTCACCATCATTTTCGTATCACAGTCTAACACCTCTAACACCATAACAAGCCACTTAAACTGAACTACGCACTTTTTACCTGTTCTCCTTCCACTGTCATGCTGAATTAGCACACTCTAAGGTCTTTTAATTTACTTGAATATTGATTGCTTCTCACATGTTAGTTGTCTCTTCCAAATGAATAAATGTAACGTAACCTATAATCAACAGAAATTAAGTGATTAAGGTTCAAATCTCTGAGTGGCTAAGAGTAAAACTCCACTTGTTGCCCCAACCCCTTACCCTCTATCTTCCAGCCAACCACTCTTTACCCCTGATTTGCTCCAATACAACAGCAGTGGCCTGAAGAGAAAACTCCTCTCTCTCTCTCTCTCTCTCTCTCCCACTCTCTCTCTCCTTTCTCTTTCTCTCTCTCACTCTCTCCCTCTCTTTCTCTCTCCTCTCTCTTTCTCTCTCCTCTCTCTTTCTCTCTCTCCCTCTCTTTCTCTCTCCTCTATCTCTCTCTATCCCTCTCTTTTTCTCTCCCTCTCTTTCTCTCTCTCTCCCTCTCTTTCTCTCTCTATCTGTGTGTGTGTGTCAATGCAAAGTGCAGGTGCCGCACTGTCTAACCTATATGTTTATCACCCGTGGAAACATCTAAAACCCTTACGTTTGGAACATGGTAGATCAATTAAAAATAATAAATAAAATAAACTTATTGGGTAAATTGGGTAAAAAAAAAGGTTTGCGACACTATGTTGATGAAGACTCTTATGAGTTGAAACATATAGGTGTATCCATTGAAAAAGTGGTGGTAAAAAAGGCCAGACAGCGACTCCACCTCCTAGGATACTCAGAAGGATGCATCTGGAGGAGAAACTGTTAGTGGCTTTTTACCGCAACACTACCGAGAGTGTCCTTATGTACTGCATTACGGCTTGGTATGCCAACTGCACTGTGGCGGACAGAAAGAACCTGCAGAGGGTCATAAAGATGGCACAACATACAGTATCACTAGCAGTCCTACCCTCGCTAGAAGACACCGCATGCGGTGTCTCAGGAGAGCTATAGGGCAATCACTGCCGACCCCTCACACCCAGGACAGCACTGTTCTGCCCTCTGGCAGGAGATGTGCCTCAAGAGCAGGACAAATAGACATATAAACAGTTTCTTTCCCTGGGCCATCAGGTCCCTGAGCTCATAAAGTGTGTGTGCGCTATAATGGTAAATTATGTGTATATTGCTTATTTCTCTAGTTTAGTTTAGTTTAGTTAGTTTAATTTATTAGCACACATTTACATAAATGGTGCAAGGATTTATTTAATTAATTTATTCCTGTTTTACTGTTTTCTTTTTATCTGCTATGCACTGGCCGAAGAAGCACTAAAATGTAATTGTATATCGATATGCAATGACAATAAAGATTCTATATTCTATTCTAGAATAAAGGATTTTTAACTTATACTTGATTGGTGTGCCTCGGATTCTTTGACTGCCTCAGAGCCTACATATCTTACATATAGGACAGTCACATTTTGCCTTATAACTTCTGTTGTCCGCGCTTGAAGAGCACCTGATCTTTTTAAATTTTGACCCAACGCAGGACTCACCCTCTCCTTTCTCATTTTGTTGATGTATTTTTGGGATATATTCATGGCTGTATATGCCTATATGAATGGTTATTTGGATACCTCATTTTATCAGTGTGATAATGAAGACCTTTGATGAAAAAAATTACTCTACACCATCTTCATGATTGTAACATTGTTAACACACAGTTATAACATTCTTGCCCATCATTATATTTGTTACTAACAGCATTAGAAAATATCAATTAATATAAATTAATCTTGTTTAGGGGTGGGAATTGCAGAGTAAATCAATACTGTCATGATAGGCTACTTTTCCCACAATAGGCCTATATTACAATTTAGCGATTCTGCAATATTCGATTAATTGAAAAATATTAATCTATGATACATCATGATATCTGTGTTTACTAAAGAAGAGCAACGCAAAAAACTGAAGTTATATGTATTCACTGCAAGGGATTTGGAACAGTGATAAACAGTAAGAAATAGGCTATATATTTTGATATTTAGGCTACAGCAAACTGCAATTTATTTCTTACATTGCCTACATTTCAAGTCCAAGATGCTCATAGGCCTGAGACGATTACAGAGACAGTTGTGTTATTAAGAATATTTGCTTGGGAAGAATTAGGCCAGTGTTTATATTTTAACATATAATATTTAAAATAATAAATAAATGAATGAATGAATGAATGAATAGACTTTATTGTCGTGTCAGGCATGAAAATTGTCTTCACCAATAAAATAGAAGGCCTACAATATAAACAGCAGCGGTGAAGGTCAGCAGCAGGGCCAACTATGAACGTATGGCGTATAACGTGGAACGTAGCTAGGTGTACTTCCATGAGTTACGGTATAAAACCAGAAAGTTGAGGCCCCTGCTAGGCTACTACAAGCAAGTTTAATTACGTGGCGGAAACAGGGATCGTTTCGTCAGAAACCGGGCGCATTCCTCTACACCAGAATGTCAAGGAAATCCCACTGCTTGAAAAATCCACTCCGTATTTTCCGCGCATCGTTTTCAAACGTAGCTCACTATGAGTGAGTGTGAGGAAAAAAACGAGCCCTGTTTACAGCGCTGATTCCAGAGCAGACGCGCCGCGGAGCCGCTACGTTTACACGCGTATGCACACCATCGACTATGAGAGCGAAGAAAGGCATCTACAAGCTTTTATGACTATGATATTCAATACTGGAGCAACCTTTCCGGAGAAACGTTTACAACCTGGTGGTCTGTGTTGTTTGGGACAGCTAAAACTACGTTGCTAACCTTAACGTTAGAATTAAAAATTCTCAGACGGCGAGGCTGGTAAAAGAGGGTGGGAGGAAGAAAAGCGGTCTGCAGTTGATGAAACGATTTCTGCGGTGAATATTTTGGTACAAACAGCATCCAGGATTGGTCCTTAAAGAGAAACGATTGATTTTTAAAAATAAAATTAACGTTATCTATTGGAATGCCGTTCTGCATATGATGCTCAAAGCCTCTTCTGCACAATGTCGTCCCCGTCTGACCTACCAACACACGCCAGCTAGCTAGCCAGCTAGTCTTCTCAAGCAGCATCGAGGAGGAACACCGTGCAGCTGAACGAAGAGTGTGCCCCTCCATTATTATTTTTTAAAGAAATGGAATATGAAGATGCGGATAATCAAAAGATTGGAATATACAGCCTGTTTTTTTAGGCGCTTATGCACACATGGGTATATGGACTGCACGATTTGTGAAGACATTCGAATACCATTGATATTCACATGTCCCATGCCGAAAAAAACCTAGCGTAGCTAACAGGCTAACTGGCTTGAGATCTCCCCAACAACAGACTCCCGAGAAATTCCACCGCACGCCAAAAGGCTAGCTAGCAGTTTGTTGGATGGTTAACTAATGTTAGTGCTCTAGTTTGCATTTAAAGTATTATTATTGGTTATCTAGCTCCTCAACGAATTATTTTCGCTGATAAAGTTAAATTATCAAGGAGCCATTAGACGTAACCCGCTGGATAACTGTCTGAACAACCAAGCATTGCTGGAAAACCAGAATTTTGCTAGCAGAGCTAGCTTTTTTTTTCAGGACTGTGTACAACAACCGCAAGCTAGGTAGCCGCCGACCAGGCTATCTACGCTTATTTTGCTTAGTGAAAACAGTTGCAAGGCATTAAAGACATATTTTGTTTTGCTAGGACCGCACTTGCTTACAGGAATGAGGTCTAGTAAACGAAGAAATTATTTGACCTTGTTTTATGGTCTGCTGCTGTCCCTCTCAACAATCTACCTCGGGCCCACAAATGGAAAAAGTAAGTGGTAACTTCAACGTTTTGTCCCCAAGATTATTTAGTTAGTTACGCTTGTGAAGCGATGGACTTTCTTGATCAATTGCTTGTGGCTATTCACGCTGTGTTTATTATGGGAAAGACCAATTAAACGGTTACACTGAACTTAAATTGATCAACTAAAATCCAGTTCTCCTGAAAACTTAATATTGTACTTGCACACGAAATGTCACTGTAAACTTGGTCACCATCACCAGCAATCACACAATGGAAGCTTTTTTATTTTTTTATTTTTTTTATTAGAAACGTAACCAATGTCAATTTCTCATAACGTTTAACTTCCATATTAGTGATAAGGAATTCAATCACTAAAATAGGTGAAAGACTAAATGTTGTAATATAGCCAGTCTTTAAATGAACTAGATGGCATTGGTCGAAAGGCTCGCATGTCGGCTTTATCTTATAAACATCAATTTATCAGTGGGTAGGTTACTACTCTCCCTGCAGTTTGTGAAGGGGTGTACGTTTGGTTTTCTAGTGCAGTTTGTCCTGCAACTGGCTGAACGTGAAATTAAGCTGATGGTTGCGCTTATTTTGAAGTAGATATGAAATACAATCATAAGTTAACGGAGTCACTCGAACATGCGGGATGAGGTATGGTAATCACTATTATAACTTGGCCAAATTCCATTTAGACTTCTCAGCCTGTTTACTTTCACCACGGCAAGCATAAAGACATAGACAATCTTGCACCCTTTTTTTCCCAGATCATTGAAAAACCCAATCATTGTTTGACAAGTTTGTGCTCAGCGTTGGTTGGTTGATGATATTAAGCATATTTTCAGGGAACCTGAAAATCACAGATTTGACATGCATAACTATGAGGCCAGTGTTAAAAATGCAACACCCCAGTTTTAAGTAGTGTAGTGGTACTGGACACCAACGAAAGATGCCTCCTTACTGCAGCAAGGAAACATAAGCTCCTGCTATCAAAAACCTTGCTGCAAACCTTGAGTTCATAAGGTTTACTGGACTAATGCTGGTTTACAGTGACATGCTTTTCCCCACTGTTTGCCTATTTGCCACTTTGCAATCATCATGTCATGGAAAGGTCACCTGTTGCAAACAATTGTCCTTTTAGAGACAATTTCTACTCCGTCAAAAGTTTGTTGTTGCCTCTAAACATCGTTGCGTGCGTGTGTGGCCATCCATTCTGAACTGCTCATTGTGTTGCTAGAGACGTAATGTCTGGTTCTTTACAATAGTGCCTGTCCGGAATGGAAGCATTGAGATGCAGCCACTCACTTGAACTGCATCACCTTGTATCGTGGCTGATAATTTAGTAGTGTTGAGGTGAAGGAGGTTGTCAGAAATATTCTTTAACTATATATGGAAATGGAAGCAGAAGACATTCACTTAAAGATTAGAATCACATTTGGACTCTGTGCCTAAAAGTCCTTGAAAGTCCACAAAAAATGACTTCTAAGTCACCCACCTATGAATCTTATGAGTGTGTGTGTGTTTGACTGTTTTGATTTGCTAAACAATTTTGTCAGAAGATGAGGAGCAGTGTTGCTTTCCTGCTTGTTTTTTTAGACCTCATCACAAAATTTCCATGTTTCCAAGTAAACTGCAAACAAAACTCCTCGGACTAGGCCTGCTCATCTGGTGCTGCAGAGACGCTGTGCGTTTTAAAATAGCCAAGTGAAAACACCTCCACTTGTTAAACAGACCCGGTTCTGTTGCTGGAAAGAGTGAGGAGTTTGTGAGGTGTGCTTCGCTGGGTTTCAGGCCTAAGGCCGGCGGTCGCAATGCTGCTTGACCAAACGAGGTCGTCTTCTCGGTTCAATTTTCTCTCAGCCTCCGAGTACGTCCACACACACACACACACACTTGCATGCATGCAGAGTTAGTCATACACATAGACAGCGTAACAGAGCCACATCTTTTCAGACATGATGATGGTGTTATTCTTCACTTCATGCTGTCACGTACAGACATGTACTTTCACTCTTTCTCTCTCTCTCTGATTCACACTCTATCTCTCACTCTCTATTCGTCTCTCTCTCTTGATACACTTTCTCCACTTCTGTGTGCACTCTTCCCTTCTGGTGTGCATCTCTATGGTCGAGGCTCTTCCTGTCTGTCAGACATCTCTCTCTCTCTCTCTCTCTCTCTCTCTCTCTCTCTCTCTCTCTCTCTCTCTCTCTCTCTCTCTCTCTCTCTCTCTCTCTCTCTCTCTCTCTCTGCTGTTGTTCTGTCCTGAGCTGGCTTGCTGGAAGTGGATAAGCCCAATTACCATTCAGCCCAGTGAGTGCCTGAAAGTAAACAATTCACACCATGTGTAGCTGAAGAAGTCTCTGTCTTGCTCCCTCTCTTGTGTGTTCTTTCGGTCTATCTCTCACTGTATTTTTGCTTTTCTTACCATTTCCTCTCTCCATTTCATCTTTCTCTCCTTCCCCCACTCATCTGTGAAAAGTATGCTATCCGGTTTCTGTTATTGAATGCCATGCCTCTTTAGGGGGTTGGGGGGGGGAGGCTGTCTGCCCTCTCTGCCCCTGTGACTTTAAGTTGCCCCCACCCAAACCCACACAGCCATGGCAACTCAAACACGCTACACCCATAGCCTCTGTGGTCTTATCAGTCCCCCGCAGTCACCTGACACCAGTAAAAGGTGTCTGTCGGTCAGTCGTCACAGGTGCACCCGAAGTTTTGCGTGCTGCTGTGGCTAGTGTGCCGCTCTGGAGAGATATCGCTTGATGTGTTTTTGTGCTTCAGGGCTTAGTGCTGTTCCTATCTGGATGTAGGCACGGACGAGTCGAGCCAGGGTCGAGTACGAGAAGGTCATGGAGAGAGGTTATCAAACGTAAACAGGAATTGGAGAGGACCATAACAGCAATACTGATAGGTGTGTTTACTCAGGGCTGAGAGGACTGTGAAGCCTGAGAGTTGTGTGTGTGTGTGTGTGTGTGTGTGTGTGTGTGTGTGTTTGTGTTTGTGTGTTTGAGAGGAGGGGAGGTGATGTGTTTTTGTGTGTGAGCTTGAAAGAATGTAAGAGGTGATGAAAAGCATTTCTGTGCGTGTGTGTGTGTGTGTGTGTGGTGCAAATAGGAGCAGGTCTATAAAGTGTGTGGTGTCCCAGAAACAGATGATCCTCTTCCCTGCGTTACATTTTACTTTTCATAGTTTACATTTTGCAGCTTGCATTGTCCAGCTGCAAATGTTTATCCACAGATTTATCCAGTGTTGGAGTGTGTGTGTGTGTGTGTGTGTCCGTCCCTCCTTTCATGCTGCTATGTTAGCTGCCCTTCAGATTAGCTGCTCTGTCAAGATCTGTCCCAGACATCTGACGACTTTGGCTCTGATGCGGCTCCAATACGGCTGTGATGTCTTCCTGCCAGTCAGGTGATTTCTAGAGTATCACAGCGTCTGCCAGCAGAGAGGCTGCCAGGATATAATTAGGGGTGTGTGTGTGTGTGTGTGTGTTTTAAGGTTTTAGGAGACGTTTTGAGAGACTGCAGAGACTCTCGGTGACTGTGTCGGCATGTCGATGACAGTGGTGTCGCACGATTACAGATGGAGAATATGCAGCTTGGCTCTTCTCTGTTCACCCCCTGGCGTACCTCACCTTCACCCGCTTTATCATCGCCAACGCGCCGCTCGTCATTGAGTGTTTGTGTGTGTGTGCTGCTATAAAATGCAACAGTAATTGGGTGAAGTCCTCTCTCTGTCTGACACACTCTCTCTCCTCACTCTCACTCTCTCTCCCTCTCCCTCTCACACACTCAAATTAACACACACATGCACACGCATGCTGTGGAAAGCCTCCATAGTAGCAGTTCTAGGCCTCAGACGGCCACCGCTGCGCGCTAATATTAGATTGTTGTGATGCATCTATGACTGCTCCAGAGAGTGTTGTGAAAGCAGTGGTCTGGACTGCAGTCTGGCTCCACACACACACACACACACACACAGCCTTGCTAGCAGAATCTGGACCAAATCGGTGTCCAAAGTCTGCTGATCTTTGGTCTTATGTGTTAGTGTATAGGCAGAGCAGATGCCTCTTCTTTTCCTCTTGTTCTCTCCTTTTTCTTCTCCTCTCTTCTTTTCCTCTTCTCCTTTTTTCTTTTCCTGTGCCTCCCTCTCCTCACCTGTCTTCCTTCTCTCTTCCCTCTTTACTTCCACTCTACTTCTCTCCTCTTCCCACTTTGCTTCTCTATTGCTCTCATGCCAGCTGTCTCTCAGATCCTTTCTCTCCTCTCCCTACGCCAATCTTCTCTTTCTCCTCTCTCTCTACTCCTTTCTCACTCTTCTCTCTTCTCCCCTCACTCCTCCTCTCTCCTCTCTACTCCTTTCTCACTCTTCTCTCTTTCTCCCCTCACTCCTCTCTACCCTCACTCCTCCTCTCTCCTCTCTACTCCTTTCTCACTCCTCTCTCCCCTCACTCCTCCTCTCTCTACTCTCTTTTCTTCCTCCTCTCTTCTCTCTACTCCTCTCTCTCTCTCTTCCTCTTCCTCTTTTCTCCCCTCTCTTCATCCTCCTCTCTCCTCCCTCACTCCTCTTCTCTTTACTCCTCTCTCTACTCTCTTTTCTTCTTCCTCTCTCTATTCCTCCTCTCTCTACTCTCTTTTCTTCCTCATCTCTTCTCCCCTCACTCCTCTCTTCTCCTCCGTTCCTCTCTGTTTCTTCCTTCTGTCCTCTCCGTCTGCCCCAGCATTAGCTACCTGCTCACTCAGCATTAGCCATGCAGGTGTGGGCGCCAGACACTGATGCTGACTCAAACACACACACACTCTCTCTCTCTCCCTCTCCCTCTCCCCTTTCTTTCTTTCTTTCTTTCTTTCTTTCTTTCTTTCTTTCTCTCTCTCTCTCTCTCTCGTCTCTCTCTCTCTCTCTCTTTCTTTCTTTCTTTCTTTCTTTCTTTCTTTCTTTCTCTCTGTCTTTCTTTCTTTCTTTCTTTCTTTCTTTCTTTCTTTCTTTCTTTCTTTCTTTCTTTCTCTCTCTCTCTCTCTCTCTCTCTCTCTCTCTCTCTCTCTCTCTCTTTCTTTCTTTCTTTCTTTCTTTCTTTCTTTCTCTTTCTCTCTCTCTCTCTCTCCTCCCCCCCCCCCCCTCTCTCACACACACACAAACACACACACACTCATACTGACGCCAGCAGACTGGCCACTCGTCTTGGGGCCCCTCTCAGCCAATAGAAGAGCAGGTGCAGTGCACTCGTCTAGACTGGGTGAAAAACATAGCGTGCGCTCGCTGGCCTTGGCTGTACAGTTGCCACAATAAAAACAATAACTAACAAACTAGGACAGGATTGTTATTATTAGGCTAAACTGGTAGAACAGCATGCTAACCACAAGGCTTTAGGTTCAATACTTCTGAGCACATGCTCTACTAAGAATGAATAGCTGTTATACATTACAATATAATACTATAGTATATAGCACATAATGCTAAATAAAACTATAATTGAATGAGTTTCTTGAATGAAAGTGTCTTAACTGTGATTAGCTGACTTGTCAAAGCTCAAACCTCAGAAGCAATATGGGTGTCATCATGCATGTGTGGGCTTTTGTTTAAAGTGGAAATTTCCACTGGTTTACCTGGAGCTATGATCTTGACTATGGTCAAGAGAAGGGGTCGTTACACAGCGCTATGGGACAGGCTCCTCACAATAGTGGCCTGCCGCACCAGGACCGCTCTCAACACTGCTGACTTTTCCTTGTGTTTAGTACGCTAATCCCTTGTTCAAAACATCTAAAAGGCTAGGCGTGCCACGCTGTGTGTGTGTGTGTGTGTGTGTGTGTGTTGTGTGAGAGTGCTATACTTTCAACCACTTTAAGTGAAGTTTCATATTCCATTATCTCATTGTTGTATGTCTGTGTTTTCCCCCAATAGTAAGATGTCTTTCTGGCCACACTGTTGTTTTTCATTGATGTCCTATTTCTGCTGTTTGTAGGCCAAAGTTTAGCTTGTTGGAATAAAAATGTGCCGGTGCACTGAGGCATAATGAGTAATCCGTCTCTTACGACATCGACAACAATATCAAACACGTAGACGAAAGCGCTTAAGTAAATGTGTGTGACGTGTTTGATCGTACGTTGTTGTAATAGCTGCGTGTGTTCTCATGTAGGCTTATAATTTGGCAGGCAGGGTTGTAATAACGTGTGGTTGACACGGGTTAGCACATGTACATATGAAGGCATTGCATTGTGGCTGTTTGTTTTTAATAAGCTCCAATTTGTCTTTTTTCTTTCCACTCCACTGTCCTGTTTTTCTCCTGTATGCCAATGTGTTTATTCATTCCCCCCCCCCTTTCTGTCCCTCTCTTCCCCTACACTCTCTCTCTCTCTCCCCCCTTCTTTCCTTCCTTATGCATTTTTTTTTAAATTTTGTTTTTCACTATATTTCTATCCCTCCATCTCTCTTTCCTTTCATTCATTCATTTATCCCTCCTTTCCTTCTCCTCTTCTCAGTATGTGGCCCGAGCATCGACATCGGAAACGACTTCTCGGACTTCAGCCGACTGGAGAACTGCACGGTGGTGGAGGGCTACCTGCAGATCCTGCTCATCGGCGACAAGAATGGCGGCGTCAACCAGGAGATCTTCCGCACGCTTAGCTTCCCTAAGCTCACCGTCATCACTGACTACCTGCTTCTGTTCCGCGTGGCCGGCTTGGACAGCCTCAGCACGCTCTTTCCCAACCTGACCGTCATCCGCGGGCACAACCTCTTCTACAACTATGCGCTGGTCATCTTCGAGATGACCAGCCTCAAGGACATCGGCTTGTACAACCTGCGGAACATCACGCGCGGCGCCATCCGGATCGAGAAGAACGCTGAGCTGTGCTACCTGGACTCGGTGGACTGGTCGCTCATCATGGATACGGGCAACAACTTCATCGCCGGCAACAAGCAGGCCAAGGAGTGCGGCAACGTCTGCCCGGGTGTCGTCGAGGACCAGCAGCAGTGCGTCAAGACCGGCCGATGCTGGACCTCCAGCCACTGCCAGAAGGGTAAGCAGCCCTCAAGGCTCTCTCCTCTGGGCCTGGCACGCAGGAAACCCTGCTTTTTCAGGGGCAAATCCAGGCTCCTGCCAGAGAGGTTTATCTAGGGATGCAGCGCAGAGGCGGTAGGCCTTGCTGGGTGTTTGTGAGGATAAGGAAAGTAGCCTTTTTGGATGGGTGTGGAGGTGGAGAGTCTGGGATCTCCAAGGCTCTTTTGAAACTGCTTGTATCCGGTATCAGTTTGCGAGCCTGTTCCAAGGCAAAGGGCAGACGTTGTGCCAGAGAGAGAGAGAGAGAGAGAGAGACTGTCTCTGTGTGTGTGTGTGTGTCTGTGTCTGGCTGGCTTGTTGTTTCTGGTGTGAAGGTCTTGATGCACGTTAGCTGGCAGAGGTACTTGTGCTGAGTCTGTCTAGTCACCCGCTGGCCCTGCTGAGCTGTGTGTGGGTGTGCGAGTGTTTGTGTGTGTGTGTGGTGTTTATCTGTGTGTTGGAGTCTAGTGTCTAGGTATCTTGTTGTGTCTACTAGTACAGACTTAACCTATGACTCAAGTGATTGCTGCTTACTGAACCCAATGTGTCCCCTGTGCAGTACAGATATGTACCAGCTGTGCCATTTCCCAGCCCTCACCAACAGTAGCAGACTGTTCACGGTTTCATTAGAATTGCATTGTCTCGCTGCATTTAGAAACATTCTTGACAAAACCTAAATTTCTCAGCTGCTGATGTTTTGGTAGCTGACTTGTGGAGAGTTAAATGGGCAGCAGCCTTTGACTTTTATACCTGCGTCATATAGTTAGCTGGCCTTTATGTTAGCCTGAACCTCTTAGCTTGACCCTTGTTTTTTTTTTTAATTGATTAGTCTTGCCTGTGCTCTGCTAGCTGGCTGTGGTGTTAGCAGGACCTTAGTCTGGCATATGGTGTTTTATTGACTGGAGTCTATGACCTCATCTGTGAGGTGCTGCTAGCTGACTGGGCTGGACCCCCTAAGGTTGGCTTGTGGTGTGTTTTGGACAGGAGCCTCAGCCTTTATTCTTACCTGACTGGTGTAGTTAGGCTGCTGTGGGCTTATCCTTAACCGTGTGCTTTATTTGTGTTGGCTTATGGCAAGTGAGTTAAACCCTCGCCGGTGTTGTCGTGCTAGCTGGCTCTGGAGATAGTCCAGTGTATAATTTGCTCTTCTGCAACTATATGGCAATCTGGGTATCCTGTAACGTTACCTGTGTTGTGTAGCTAGCTGAATGTATAGCTTTGGAACTGGGGAGCGTCTAGCGTTACCTGTGTTGTGTAACTAGCTGAATGTATAGCTTTGGAACTGGGGAGCGTCTAGCGTTACCTGTGTTGTGTAGCTAGCTGAGGGTATAGCTTTGGGACTGGGAGTGGCTAGCGTTACCTGTGTTGTGTAGCTAGCTTTGGGACTGAGAGAAGAGGAGCCTGGGGGTTGTAGGACTAGCTTGTGTTGGATGCGAGGAAGGGGAATTCCTATTGGAGAAGAATGTAAACGACTCAGAAGAAATGTATGCTCCTCTTTCTCACTCACTCACTCACTCACTCTCCCATACACACACACACACAGACTTGGATGCTCACTATCTTTGACCATGTCTCGCTCACACACACATTCACAGTCACTCACACATACAGATCTACAATCTCTCTCTCTCTCTTGCTCCCTTTCTCAATTCAATTCAATTCAATTCAATTCAAAGGAGCTTTATTAGCATGACCGTTTGAATACAGTGTTGCCAAAGCCAGTGTTACAGATAAAACAATCTCTCTCTCTCACTCACACACACACACACACACACACACACACACACACGTACACGTACGCAGTCATCTGGTTGAGCAGTGCTTGGCTGGCCTGTGTGTGTGTGTGTGTAAGAGGGAGAGAGAGAGAGAGAGAGAGAGAGAGTAGAGCAGTGGAGTGGAATAGTATTCTCATGCCTCTGCAGGCTGTTTACTGCCCTGGGCTTGGAGTTGTTTGTGTGCGGTTGCCAGATG
>NC_055976.1:18194072-18206572 GCF_018492685.1 Alosa sapidissima
GCAGGTTTAAGGTGTGGTGCCTGGAACAACATCCTCAAGCTGTTGTTCCTACCAAGCCTATTCATTAAGTAGTGTGTGTGTGTGTGTGTGTGTGAAAGGGTATGATCCTCGGGCTATATGGCATTATTGTTTGTATGTTTGTTCCTTGAGACTGACTTTCGTCTTCCTGTCTCAGCTTGCATGGAGAGCACAGTGTGCAATTGAAAAGAGGATGGAGGTGTGTGAGGGAAGTGTTTGTGTGTGTCTGTCTGTCTCTGTGTGTTTGTGTGTGTCTGTGTGTGTGTTTGTGTCTGTGTTTGTGTCTGTGTCTGTGTGTGTCTGTGTGTATGGACTGAGGTGTTGTCAGATGCACGCAGCCAGATGAAGATGAAGTATCAGCCAGCCCAGATATGCTTTTGTTTAGCTGTGTGTTTTCTATGGGATGGGACACACTTGAAGCCTTCCTGTCAGCACATGTAACTGTGTGTGTGTGTGTGTGTGTGTGTGTGTGTGTGAGCGAGAGAATAGCCTACCGTTACATGCTGTTCTTTGCTGGCTTTGACAGTAGGGCTGGGACGGTATGGATGTTTTCTTAACGCGGTTGGAAAGCAAGAAATTACCGCGGTTTCATGGTATACCGCTTTAAAAAATCTGATTGCGAGTTATGGATTATGAATTTTGCTTCGCCGTCACAGCCAATTAAACTTTAGACAGCCGCAGCAACTTCTTCAAAGATCACTGGACCAAATGCTTCAGACATGAAAGAAATAAGCAGTTTATCAACAAGGCTATCATGATTTTAGAACTGTTACATTCGTGACACTTATGCTAATGTTACAAGGGTAGGCTACCGCACATTTTAATGGCTGCGTCAGGTTGTAACAGAGGTAGGTCCTAGGCTAGCCTAGGCCTACATGTCACTGTTAAATTAAATTCTTAACAAACTAGAACATACTTTTTAATTCTCTTTTAATTTTCATGGAGTAAACATGTATGGCTCCTTTCTGGCCAAATTTCACAGCTTCCACGTTTAACAGATTTATGAAATTCGAGTTTGAACGGAGAGAATAGAAAAGTGTTACGACTGTGCCAGTTCTTTCCTACTCTTGCATAGTACACAAATGAAATGTTGGAACATTGCGTTCCCCACAGACATGTGGACTCGAGTCACATGACTTGGACTAGAGTCAGACTCGAGTCATGATTTTAATGACTTCAGACTCGACTTGATAAAATTCGGCATGACTTGCGACTCGACTTGGTCTTGAATACTATTCACTCGAGACTTGACTCAGACTTTGCCTCTTTGACTTGTAATGATTTCACATGTCTCGAGTCAAAAAAAAAAAAATCCTGATCGTGGACCACTCACCCCGGAGATGCTTTCACTTCTGCGACAAAAAACAAAACACATAGTGGACACAAACAGGTAGAGCACAGTGATCAGTGCTGCTGTTACCACCACACGCATCACGCACTGTGTGTAGGGCACCAAGGAAGGACCAACATTAAATAAATATTAGCTTTACTGCAAACTGATTTGCACTCTTGTTAGAGAACGTTTACAATGGCAAAATGCACCGTTCCGATGTACGCGGGCAGAGGAGGGCGTTAGATCTCGCTCACAACCAGTCACAACCTAACGTGATTGTCATTTTCACGTGTGATTCACACGTGATTTCAGTGGTCTTTAAAAGGAAATCGTTTGCAAGGTTCAGCCTCTTTTAAACACGACTTAACTACTGTGCTGAGAGTTTGTTGGCTGTTATTCAGATATTTGAAGAAGAAAGAAATAGTCAACAAAGACACTAAAGACATGACGTAGACAGGCTCTGGTGCCACGAACTCCATTTCGGTGAAAGACAAACTATGAAACATTGCCGTTGCTATGCAACCTTGACCCGGGGAGTTGCGGCGTCCGAAGCGTGCGTTAGCTTAGTGCTTCTTACTGATATACTTCTACTTTAACGGCACCGACAATCAAAAAATCCAGTGGAAACTAGATGGCAGAAGTGTGTAGGCCAATCGGCCCACCATTTTTTTTCTACTTCGCCACCTACAGATGTTTGACAGGTATGATATTTCGAAACGCCATGTTATTTCCCATAGACATTCGACGCCCGGAAGTTGGGTGGATCCGGATGTTTCGGAGGCGAGACTTATTCCGGAGAGGTCTATATATATATTTGCTGCTGTGCTGAGTGTCTTGTAGCTATCCGTTTCATACAGATTACTTAGGTATGCTCATGCGTATATTTAGTGCTGGGCGGTATACCGGTTCACGCCGTATACCGGTGTATATTTTCGTTATGATATGAATTTTTAATATACCGCCATACCGGTGTATTTGATTACACAACGTTTGGAACGCTGCGCTGCGCGACAGTGTTTCAGACGGGACTTTTTTCACACGCGTGCATGGTGCGACTGCAATGCGTAGTGAGGGTAAACGCTCTTTATAAACAGCATCATTTTCTGGGGCCATGCAAACCTGCATTGCCACTAGTGTGGAGTTAGTCAACATCATGACCGTAAAATAGACCATCCTTAGTCAGTGTACTGCAGCAATTCCTCTCAACCTGTAGAAAATGCTGTGAACATCTGATTACGCATGGGACAGGACTTGAAAAAAATTGGGACTTGGACTCGACTTGGCTTTGAGGTGACTTGGACATGACTTGCCCATCTCTGTCTACTTGGGACTTGACTTGGACTTGACTGCTAAGAATTGGGACTTACTTGTGACTTGCCAAACAGTGACTTGTTCCCACCTCTGGTTCCCCAACACAAAGTTTGCTTCATCTTTTGATGATAAGTTTTGAAGTTTTGTTTTGAAACGGAAGGTTAGCCTACTTAACTTAACTGTGGTTCTCTGAGAATCAATGTCATAAGATGGTTCATCACATTACACATCACAACATTACATACTACGTGCCCACATGTGCAGGCCAATTATAGGGGGATTTGACTTCATGTAGCCATCTAGACATCTTAAGCTGACTGCATAACGTGATTATTTCTGAGATTCTGATACGTTTTCAACCATGACATATGCACAATTCTGGGTTGAAAATGTAGCAGAATCTCAGAAATAATCACATGTTATGCAGTCAGCTTAAGACCTCTGCAGGCGGGTACATGAAGTCGAGAACCCCCCAAATGTTTCAGAGATTTTTAATTTTTAAAATGTGATGATGGGTGGCTTGCTCAGACCCGCGGTAGGCGTCACGTGACCGCGGTATGGCGGTAATACCGTCTCAGCCTTATTTAACAGTATCAGTACAGTAATGCAGTAAAAGAACTGTGGATGGAGAGACGTGAGCAGTCATGAATGAATTTGCACCAAGTAGTGTGTCTATGCACACTAGTAGTGACTGATTTTTGTGTGTGTGTGTGCATGTGCCAAGTGTCAGCTGTTGACTGTTACTTTATTGTGGAGGCAGCTACAAATATTAAAGTTGTGTTGGTTTTTTTTGTGGTGGTGGTGTGTGTGCGTGTGTGTGTGGAAAGTAAATTAGGTTGATGATGAGCGACCCGCTGAGCCTGGTGGAGTGATTCATCCAGCTCCCTCTGCACTCATTCATAAAAAAGTTCTCCCTGGCACACACACACACACACACACACACACACACACACACACACACACACACACACTCCTAAACTTTCTCTCTTGGTCAGATGACAGATGGGTACACCTCCGACATTCTGCCAGCCTCCATTTTCTCCTCTTTTCTCTTCTCTTTTTTTCCTTCCTTCTCTTTCCTTCCTTCTTTTCCTCCTTCTGTCCTTCTTCTCATCCTCCGCTTCTTGTTCCTCATCTTTTTCTCTCCCTCTCTGGTGTTCTCTTCTGGGTCATTCCATGCCAAACGTATGAATCTCCCTACTCGACCGTCACAGATTTGGCTGAAACACACTTCTTGATAGGTATAGTCGCAAGTATTAGCTCTCTAATGGCTCTTCAGAAAACGCTGCTTAAAAAGTGTCTGAAAATGCAGGGGGGGGGGGGGTGTTGGGAGTAGAGAGCTAATATTTGGGACTATACCTTTAAGAAGTGTGTGAACAACCGTCAGAATTTCTTTCAGCCAAATCTGAGACGGTCGAGTGGGGAGATTCGTACGTTTGGCATGGAATGACCCTTCTCTACTCCTCTTTAACCATGTACATGTATGTATGCCAGTACGAGCAGCGAGCGTGTGAGCGATAAGGTCAGAGATTAATGCTGGATCTGCGGCCTTTTGCTGGAGTGGCAGTTCCATGTTCAGATGAAGGGACTTAGTGTTATCCCAAGATAGCACACGCAGGAGAACACGCTGCTCTCCTGCACCAGGGCTGGCCCCGTTTAAAGGACACGTATAGCAGCAGCGGCAGTGATGGGAACAGGAACAGAGGGAGCCGGAGAGCAGGGCATGGCCTCCTCCCAGGGCACAGGGAGAGAGACTTACGGGCTCCCCAGTTGGATTGGGCCATCCATGGCCGTTATAGTTTACTGTAGACCTACTATTAAGGTTTTGCACCTCCGTTCTAATGTTACGTCACCGTTTGTTTACAACTAGAGTGGTAGGCAAGAATGGTAGGCAAGGCACTGCAGAGTGGTAGGCAAGCCTACAACAGTCGGGTTGCATAGGCTACACATAGCAGGGCTCTACAGTGCGCCCATTTCACTCGCACATGCGAGTAAAAATGATGGCGTGCGAGTGCAAAAAAATATTTAGGCGCACTGGTTTGAATGACTTCTAACCATGTCAATGTTTGTCTACAAAATACACCGCAACATCGACAAACATTACTGGTGCAAACCATAGAATCACGTCGCGAATGCAGCATAAAAACTACACCTCCCATCAACGTTAGCAGTTTCGTGTTGTGACTCGCTAGTAGTCGCTTCTATCAAATCCAAGAGCGCGCAGAAAAAGGGGAAAGTTAGACTAGCCAGCCAAGATGCAAAGATTGAACTCGAGAGTTCCATTATCAGCATCATAGTTGGCCCCACAAGGCTTCCGTTTTAACATTCCAAATGTTATCTTAAAGGGACACCAGGCAACGTTTTCGTGTTAATTACTCATCTTCGTAAGTCGGTATATGGTTAAATGACTCATTACAGGGCGAATGAAGACTCTCGCCCGCCCCTACTGCCTGTAGGAAGAATATCCCGCTTGCAAGTTCAGTGTATCGTACCCGCCGACCGAAGCAGGATCAGTTTGCATCCTGCATCCACAGCACAGAGGCAGGCTAACGAAACGCTAGCGATTGTTGCAAACGTGTGTATAATGGCAGAGCCGGCGAAGAAGCAGCGAAAACCCTGGACGGAAGACTCAAAGAAAAGGAAAAGAGCTTCAGACTGAGCGAGGTGGAGTTTCGTAGAGAAAAAGCATCAGGCTTGCCTGGTGTCCCTTTAATGCAGAGGAAGTAGATTGGGAACCTAATAGAACGTTCAAGCATTGTTTTTGTTGTTATTGTTGAAAGGGTCTATTAGACATACATTTACTATAGACTTACTATAGACCTAGTGGCAGGCTACACCGGGCTCGCACGTAACATAAGCATGCCGTTCAGCTCTGCTTCCACTCTAATCACATGGCTGTTCTAGTTCCCCATTGGTGCACAGTGTAAACAGGCAGCCCAATCAGTTAGGTTATTAATATTGAGATATGACAAGTTGTTATCATGGGGAGGAATTCCTCCGCTATTTCATCAACGATGCTGGACATCCCTAGGCAAGGCTGCTCAGCCAATGTGCAGGTTTAGCTGCTAAAAATCTCAATGCTCTCCATTTCTCAAAATAATAGGGTTATACTGAATACCTGAGATGGGATTCAGGCCTATAGAACCAGTTGGGAAAAGCTTACACCACGTCTAACATCTTAAAAACTACATATTTTTGAAAATATTTAAAAAATGGGAAAAATTGGCCACACCCCGAAATGCACCATGGGCACAGTTCCAGACAAACGCACACGTCGGCTAGACACACACACACACACGCGCACACACACACACACACAGACACACACACACACACAGACCATCCCTGAGGGGTGTGTTTTGACTGGAGAGAGAGAACAGTCTGAACTCTAAGTTACCTTGTCAAAATCCTCCTCGCCCCAGAAGCCCCCACCGCACACACACACACACACACACACACACAGACGCATGCGCCTCAGGGGGGCTTACGAGACTTATCTCTCATCAAACCTAAACGGCTTGTGCTCAGAGCTGACCTGCACACCTTCCCTCCCAGCTGGGATGAGGTGTACTGCCATACCGTCTCGTTTGTGGCACACGGGTGGAATGTCTCCCCATCAGAAGAACTTGCAGTGAAGCTTGTGAAGTCATGCATTAATGTTTTGTTGATTTTAAGGGAGGGCCTTTGAAAATGGAAGTGGGGAGTGTGAAACAGGAGGAACATTCAACATGATTGTTTAGAATGATGAGGAGACACTAAGACACTGCTTGGGTGAAGTGTGTGTGTGTGTGTGTGTGTGTGTGTGTGTGTGTGTGTGTGTGTGTGTGTCTGTCTGAGGAGCACAGAATTGAGGACTGACCTGTGAGGGAGTAAGGAGCAGAGATGAGGACTAGTGTGTGTGTGTGCGTGTGTGTGTGAGACAGAGAGGAGGTCTTTGCGTGTGTACGTGTGTGTGTGTGTGTGTGTGTGTGTGTGTGTAAGAGAGAGGGAGAGAGAGATGAGGACACCTTAACAGATATAAGGACAGATCAGATCTTATCTATATATAGACATGTGCATCCCTCAGGCTGTCCTGTCTGTCAATGTCTGCTGACATGTTGAAAAAAAGCCACAACGTGTGTGTGTGTGTGTGTGTGTGTGTGTGTGTGTGTGTGTGTGTGTGTGTGTGTGTGTGTGTTGCTTTTCCACGCGGCTTCCCTTCCTGGAGACCAGAGCAAATTGCCCAGCCAACCTCAAACTCCAGGTGTGAATCCATGACTCGCATGACTCATGATTGATGCTCAACCTGTATGCAAATCCTCCTCCACTCAGTTTTCAAACATGTCTGTGTTCAGATGCACTAAACAGACTCCACCACACCAAACACAAACACACACACACACACACACACACACACACACACACACACGCTGGGGTGATGTCATGATGGGTTCTGGTGTGTGCGTTCATTCATCCTCGTCAGGCCTGAGTTCCTCTTGGCTCCCGATGGACAGAACACTTCCGTGAGAACAGTGGGGTGCTGAAAGGGCCTCTGTTCCCCCTATCCAGAGAGAGAGAGTGGTAGAGAGAGAGAGAAAGAGAGAGAGATATACAAAGACATACAGACATCGATGGAGATGGAGAGAGACAGACAGACACAAACAGACAGACAGACAGACATTGATGGAGAGGGAGAAAAAGAGAGAGAGACACAGACAGATAGAGAGAGATCCGTACTGTTCACAAAAATTAGCCTGGGACAGGGGCACATAAATCATGATTTAACAAGACCAGGAGGATGAGAGGGAAAGATTGATGGAGGGAGAGATTGAGAGATGGAGAGAGAGAGAGATTGAGAGATACTGAGTAGGTAGGGATGGGGAGATATTTGGTTGGAGAGGAAGAAATTTTCCACTCCAAAGGAGCTAGAGGGGATTGTTTAGAGAGAGAGACATAATAAAGGGCCTGAGGAGCATAGAGAAGACATGGTGCAGGTACTGTGTGTGTGTGTGTGTGTGTGTGTATGTGAGTGAGTGATAAAGGGCCTGTGGGGTATGGAGAAGAAAACATGGTGAAGGTAGAATATGTGTCTGTGTTAGTGAGAGAGTTTTAGGTTGTGTGTGAGAGAAAATGCGTTATTGTTCTGGTCTGGAGTTGGGTTTGTGTGTGGGTGAATCACCTTGTTTACCCTGTCCTGTGTATTACATCTGGTTGAGGGGGCAGTTGGCATGATGTAGCTGTCAACGCATGTCTGCTCTGCTCTCTCTGCCACGTAAGGAATGCATCACACACACACACTCTCTCACACACACACACACACACACACACACACACACACACACACACACACACACACACACACACACACACACACACTCACATTGAGTAGTTTACTCGATAAAGAACAAAATGGCTAACTGTTAACAGTTTAACACTTACTGCTGCTTCAATTGAGTTGTGCATACTCACTATCCAGCTGTCTTTCTTAGTCCCTCCTCTTGTGTGTGTGTGTGTGTGTGTGTGTGTGTGTGTGGAGGTATCTGCTGGCAGATTATAGCAGGATGGTGTGGTTGGTGCTGGTCTTCTGACTGACGAAATGGACTGAAATCCTTTAGCAGAGGCTTGAAACAAGAAATAACTCACCCCTACATTAACACACACACACACACACACAAAAACATTAAATTACAATGGATTATGTAATATAGCTGTAACCTGATGCTGGACATCAGTGTTACTTCCTCATCCCAACACCTCACCAGTAGCCTGCCTATAGAAATTAACTGTGATCAAAGTGTTCACACACACACACACACACACACACACACACACACACACACACACACCTTGAGACAATCAGAGGCCTGAAGGATAAGAGCGACACGTCCTGTAGAATCTTTGATGACAATCTTGCTGTAGGTAAATAATAATATAGAATGCAGTGCAGATGTAAACACACACACACACGCACACAAAATCAGCCACTCACGTTTCCCCCTTCCCTCCCCCTTTCAGTCATACACATGCTCTTTCGCCTGTGCACTCACACACCTGCATGCTCTCTCTCTCTCACACACACACACACACACACACACATTCACATGCGCCTTTATGTAACACTTGTCCGCATTAAGCCTCGTGCACCACCACCCCCCCCCCCCCCTCCCCCAGTAGTCACACGCTGGTGTTTAATTGCCGGAAGCTTTGGTCCGGGAGGATAAGTAAGCCTTTCTTCTCCAGGCCCACCCGCGCACACAAGCATTTCCCCACTGTCAACACTATTGTTCCAGAGAGAGAGAGAGAGAGAGAGAGAGAGAGAGAGAGAGAGAGGGAGAGAGGGAGAGTAAAATGTACAGAATGATTCTGGGAGGGAGAGGAAGAGAAGAGGGGGGGGCAGATGGAAGGAGCAAGCGATTGCATGAGTAAAGGAGGAGGAATGGAGGGAGGGAAGGAGGCAGGAAGACGGAGACTCATGAACTGTAGCATCAGCAGCTCAATGTTCGGGGTGCTAGCATGAGTGGCTAAACCTGTGTGCTAGTGTCAGTGGCTAAACCCATGGGAGAGCTAATATCGGAGGCTACAGTCATGTGTGCTAGTGTCAGTGGCTAAACCCATGGGAGAGCTAATATCGGAGGCTACAGTCATGTGTGCTAGTGTCAGTGGCTAAACCCATGGGAGAGCTAATATCAGAGGCTACAGTCATGTGTGCTAGTGTCAGTGGCTAAACCCATGGGAGAGCTAATATCAGAGGCTACAGTCATGTGTGCTAGTGTCAGTGGCTAAACCCATGGGAGAGCTAATATCGGAGGCTACAGTCATGTGTGCAAGTGTCAGTGGCTAAACCCATGTAGGCTAGTGCCAATGGTACATATGGGTCCTAACGTGAGTTGCTAAATCCATGTGTGCTTGGTGACTAGCTCTTCCTTCAGGTAGGTTGGTGACTAGCTCTTCCTTCAGACTTTGAGGTTCCATTTCTTTAGGATTCAAGCTTTTCCGCAGAGCACAGCTCAGCTCTGGACCTCCAGATCCTCTTCTACATTATCAGTAGTGGCCCGAGTAGAATCAGGTCACCTAAGTCACTGCGGAGACCGTCCTTTGTGTTTCTCATAAATCAGACCTCATAAATACCACAAAAAAAGCCTCTCCCTCTCTTCCTCAGTTCTTTTCTTTTTTCTCCTCTCTTTCTTTTTTCTTTCCTCCGGTGCCCTCGGGCGGCCATCCACCCATTCCTGGAACCAGTGGGTGTGTAAGCCCTGCTGTAATTACATGGCCCAGGATTGGCCGTGTGTGTGTGTGTGTGTGTGCGTGCATGTGCGCGTGTGCACATGACCACACTACTAACTGATATGCACTCCTTGTTCACTCCTGGTCCTGTTTCAGTCAATTGATTAGTTGGTCAGTTAATCAGCCAATCACGGAGTGTGTTATTCAAGTGCATTCTCCGTAATCCAAACAATCCCACTCCTTGACAATAATCTCATCTGAGACATTATGCAAACACAGAATCTGGTGTAATCTGGCTTTGGAATCTGATTAGCACAAGCAGCTAGATGTTTGCCAATTAAACTGGCGTCTATAGGGTTGCTTACAGTTGATTTAATTGCCAGACGGACACCACAGAAGTTGGGAGTAGTTGGAGCGTGTGGCTGGGCGATGCATGCGTATGGCTGGACGATGCATGCGTGTGGCTGGACGATGCATGCGTGTGGCTGGGCGATGCATGCGTGTGGCTGGGCGACGCATGCGTGTGGCTGGACGATGCATGCGTATGGCTGGACGATGCATGCGTGTGGCTGGACGATGCATGCGTGTGGCTTAGGGCTGGGACAACGCGTCGACGTCATCGATGACGCCGACGGAAAAAATACGTAGACGCAAAATATGAGCGTCGATTCGTCAAGCATAACGTGCTGCTAAATATTTTTAATTTTACACCTTCAGTGTTTTCCATACGTTGACTAATCTGTGGCTGGGCACCACGAAATCAAAACCGGCCACCACACATTGTTGATGTTCTATGTTGTAGTCCTACTATTTAAATTAAAGATAAGAGAATTTCATTGAGCTGCACTTTTTACTCACACAGCCTTTCCTCGCCCCGCCCGGAGCTGCACATTAAAACGGATGCACGCGGAGCAGAAGATGCCTTGCCCACGTTGGCAGTGGTATAGGAGAAGCGTCTTCGGATTAATTTAACATGTGTGCTCCCGGTGCATCTGTTTACTGTGCAGATCAGTTCTCCCGAGTCCGTTGTCCGTGTGCGCTGGGTACGGCTGTGTAGATAATTACCGGTAGTGTATTTGATCACTACGAGGGAGTGTGCACTCTGACTGCCATACCTACGAGTCTGGCTCTGCTGCGCTCACGCTGCACCCCATAATAGTCCTGTGAGGCTGCGTGGGCTGGACAAGCGCTCCCTTTGCTACAGCGTTTCTACCTGCCTCTCCTCCACACTTCACTCAGACTGGAGGTGTGTGTGTGCCTGATCGGTTTGCAGTTTGCATATCCTCATTGTACAGCATACAGTAAAAAGGTGTGTGTGTGTGTGTGTTTGTATAGTCATTAACCGCCACTGTGTAAGGTCCAGGTTGGCTGTAGAGCAGAGTACAGTGCTCCTTACTGAATCAGCAATGGGATGAGTGTGTGTGTGTTGGATGTGGAGACTTAAAACATTCCTGAGATTCCAAAGCGCACTCTTGCAATAAGAAGGCACAAAGGGACACACAATAAGGAAGTCTGGTCCTGTTGGCAGCTTATACTGTGGGTGTGTGCACGTGTGTGTGTTTCAGTGTGTGCGAGTGTACTGTATTTTTGAGTGTGTGTGAGTGTACCGTATTTTTGAGTGTTTATGTGTATTAGGGCTGCACAATCACAATTGTAATCGCAATATGAACCAACGCAATTACCTAAATAGCAAAAACTACAGATAATCGTGCAGTTAATTTTGTCACATTTCTGACTTTTATATTCATTTCATCCTCCCTGACTATGCCACTTCTGGTTGGTGGGTGTGCTTAGTGCGTGAGGGGCACAGAAATTCTGATTGGTGAGCTTCATAGTCCTTCAGGGTGCTGCTTGTGCGCCAGGCCTGCTCACCAATCAGGGGTGGCACAAATTAAAGAGACATTTGGAATATTGATTAATAACTGAATCAATTAATTGACATTCAAAAATCAAATCACTGTTGCAATATCTGTCAGACAAATTGCAATTAGATATTTTCCCCAAATCGTGCAGCCCTAGTGTGTATGTGTGTGTGATTTCCATATACAAAAAAAGTGAGTGTGTGTGTATATGCAATATCAAATTTAAATGTAACGTATCAAGGGTGGCAATGTATCAATCTTAAGATGGAGGCACTTTAAAAAACAACACACACAGATGCCGAGATGGCAGTAATCGGTCTCTGTATTTAACACTCACAAACAAACAAACAAACACGGAATGCATCAAGTGTGCTACAGAGATCATGATGACATTCACACCTGGTGGGCAACGTGTGTGTGTGTGTGTGTGTGTGTGTGTGTGTGTGTGTGTGTGTGTGTGTGTGTGTGTGTGTGTGTGTAAGAGAGAGAGAGAGAGAGACAGGTTGAGTGATAGTGTGAGTTATGGTGCTTTTGGGGATATGTGTGCAGGGAGTGGCATGACTGAGAACCTGTGTGTGTGCGTGCGTGCGTGCGTGCTAGAGGAGTGGAGAGAGGAAAGGAAGTATGTCTGTTTTCATGGTCCGAGAAGGTTGTGCTTGTGGGAGTAGTTCTTTGCATTGTTCCGGTTCCAGATTATGGTCCGCAGGGAGGTCTGCATTGCTCGGTTTTGCGGTTCTCTTCATCTGGGAGTTCCGCATAGTTCTGTTTACAGC
>NC_055976.1:18209072-18214072 GCF_018492685.1 Alosa sapidissima
TCTTAGACTCACACACACTCTTTTTCTCTCCCTTTCCCTCCCTCTCCCTCTCTCTCTCCTCTTTCTTCTCTCGCTCTATCTCACTGCCCAGAGAGAGAGAGGGAGAGAGAGAGAAAGAAGTGTCTATACGATACTTAGTGAGCGACATCTACATCATAAGTAAGTAGTGTAAGTATACTCTTTTGATCCCGTGAGGGGAAATTTGGTCTCTGCATTTATCCCAATCCGTGAAATAGTGAAACACACACAGCACACAGTGAAGACACAGTGAAGTGAAGCACACACTAATCCCGCAGTGAGCTGCCTGCTACAGCGGCGCTCGGGGAGCAGTGAGGGGTTAGGTGCCTTACTCAAGGGCACTTCAGCCGTTCCTACTGGTCGGGGATCAAACCAGCAACCCTCCGGTTACAAGTCCGAAGCCCCTTAATCATCTGTGCATGTGAGCATGTGTGTCCAGTACAGACCTATCCTTGGGAGGAGTTGAGGCATTACGGTGGCTCCGGATCTTCTGGTCCTCTGTGTAAACTTATGTGAGTGTGTGTGTGTGTGTGTGTATGGAAGGTGGAGTTATTGATGCCTCGTTCATCTGTTTTTTTACTTTTCAGTTTGTGTGTTTGTGACTCACTGTGACTCATGTGTTTCTCGAGTGTTTCGACAGGTCTGTATGGCGCCCACACTCAACATTGTCTGTGTGTGTGTGAGATGAGTTTTTAGTGTATGTGATGAGAGGGCTTCCTAAACAGGCATAGACATGCTCCCACTTTCCGGACATGGAATCAAAACACCCCCATCCCCCTTACACACACACACACACACACACACACACACACACACACACACACACACACACACACACACACATACCACCCAACACTTTTAACCACCCCACACTTCTGTATCTCCCCCTGCTTCCTCTCTCATTCCTTTCCTTCTCTCTCTCTTTCTCTCTTTCCATCCCTGTCTGATGAACACGTATGAAGAGAGAGAGGGATGTGTGAAGGAGAGGAGAGGAGAGGGGGAAGTGTGAAAGAGAGGAGAGAAGTGGGAGCACAGCTAGTTGTAGTTGTTTTTCTTGTACTCTTTCTCTCAGTTCATCTGCCTCCTCCCCTCCTCCTGTTTTTCTCCCCCTTCTCCTTGTACCCCGCCCCCCCCTCTCTCTCACTCACTTGTTTTTTTTTTTCTTTTGAATTTTTGTATAGTTTATTATTATTATTATTATTATTATTATTATTATTATTATCATTATTATTAGTATTATTAGTATTATTATTAGTAGTATTATTTTATATGTGTATATATATATATGTATGTGGGGGGTGGTGTGAGGTTTTAATGTGAGCTGGTTTTATTGTTACTTGGTATCCTTTTGACTGTAAATAAAGGAGCCTTAAAGTCTCTCTCCTCTCTCTCTGTCTCTGTCTCTCTCTCTCTCTTTCTTTCTCTCCCTCCCTCCCTCTCTCTTTCCCTCCTTCTCTCTTTCCCTCCTTCTCTCTGTGATGTGGTCCTTGGGCTGCATTTTTTCCAAGTAGAGCTTTGTCTGGTGTAAGGGGGCAGGGCCTGCTGGTCAGCGGTGGTTGCAATTGGCTGGTGGGAGCTCAGTGGCTACTCTTATTGGCCGGTGGGGGTAGAGGAGGTGGAGTTGTTTGTTATGGTTTCGGGTCCGCCTGTCTGATCGCGGCGCCAGCTTGGAGTTTACTGTCTGCGCTCTTTTCCCAAACAAGACCCTGTGTGTTTGTACACACACACACACACACATCGTGTTCCCTTATGCAGTGTTTATCTTTTTTATTAGTGGCATCACACTGGAATTTTTGTGAATGGCCCATACATGTGTGTGTGTGTGTGTGTGTGTGTGTGTGTGTGTTCCAGTCATCCCGGGTCAATGCACCCACTGCTGAATGGAAAGTGTCTGATCAATATTTCCTGTGTGTTTGATCACACACACTCACACAGGATGTGTAAGTGAGCGAGCTGTGTGTGTGTGATAGAGAGGGGGAGAGAGAGAGACCATGGGAAACACAGCCAAAAGCAGTGTGCGGGGAGCGGGACACACATTTAGAAGTTAATGAACACCACCCAGTTCATCTGTGTGATGTCATAAAGTCTACCCTGCTCTAGTGTGTGTGTGTGTGTGTGTGTGTGTGTGTAGGGTCTCAAAGCCGATCCTTTATTTTGATCCCTATCTGCTTGTTCTTTTTCTCACTCACACACACACACACACACACACACACAGGATGTGATGTGTGTTTTGCCTGTCTTGCACCTGAACTTTTGCACTCTCATACACATGTACACACACACGCCAATCTGGACCAATGCCCCCCTTATGGGGCTTGATCTCTCTCTCTCTCTCTCTCTCTCTCTCTCTCTCTCTCTCTCTCTCTCTCTCTCTCTCTCTCTCTCTCTCTCTCTCTCTCTCTCTCTCCTCTCTCTCTCTCTCTCTTATTGTGGGGAATACTTGCTTTTCCTGTTTTGTGTGTGCCTGTGTGTTTGTGAGGGAGAGTGTTGGGTTTCAAGATGTCAGTTTCCCCCAGAACCACAGAGACGTATCTTTAGACTTACTGGGCTGCTTTTGGCACACCCTCACTTCCTGGATGAGATGCTGATATCAAATCCAGCTCTCTCTGTGGTGTGCATTGTATTGGGCTGTGTGTGTGTGTGTGTGTCTTTGTTCTAGTCCTACCTGTATATTGTTTTTGTGTGTGTGTGTGTGTGCAGGGGTGAGTGTCTCTTTGTCCTAGGCCTACCTGTATGGTTTGTCTGTCTGTGTGTGAGTGAGCAGCAGGAAACTGATGGAGTGTGGAGATGAGAAACCTGCTGTTTTTTTGTGTCCATGAATCTAACAGTTTGTGTAATATGTATACACACTCATACATGTGGTGTGTGTGTGTGTGTGTGTATAGAAAGTGTTAACACAGGTAGTGTGTGTGTGTGTGTGTAGAAAGTGCTAACACAGGTAATTTCCCACACTGGAGGCTGATGTGGGTGACTGGCGAGGGGGAAAGACAGAACATGCAGGTAGACAGGGAGAGAGGCTGTGTGTGTGTGTGTGTGTGTGTGTGTGTGTGTGTGTGGAGTGAAAGGAAAGGAGGAGCGTTTGTGTTGTTGTACGGGACATGAGAATTGGCTTGTTTTGCTGCTTGCTGCTCTGTGGATGAATGGCGGCCCTGCTGCGCAGTTGTAGCAGTTGCAGTTTGGAAATGTTCCGTGTGTGTGTGTGTGTGTATGTGTGGGCAGCTGCTGTTGTGTCCATCCAGTTACTTGGAGCATCTCAGTTCCAAATGATCAGTTTGCATTAAAGAAGGTGGAATGCCCCCCCCTGCAGTGCTCTTTCTGAGTGGGCACAGTGCAGGGCTCTCTCTCACACACACACACACACACACACACACACACACACACACACACACACACACAAGCTCAAATTTTGCCTCTCAAGCTGGGCATTGCTGGCTGCAGCCTCTAGTGGTAGTGGCCTTGGAGAAGGAGATTTTCTTGAGTTATTTGGAACTCAGTGCCCCTCTCTCTCACTTTCTCTCTCACTCTCTCTTTCTCACTCTCTTCTCTCTCTCTCTCTCACACACTCACACACACACACACACACACACACACACAGCACAAGCCCCTAAACTTGGTGGCCAGAATACATGTTAGGTGGCCCACAACTGTTCTTATGCAAAAATACATGGTGAGGGTAAATTTGTTGTATTACAGACTGTTAATGTTATTGCAATTAAACTATTAATAATGGTCTCCTTCTGTCTGTGTCAGTCACCCCCCCCCCCCTCCTTCTCCCTCTCCCTCCCTCTGTGTAAGGTTGATTTCAGACGACATGTCAACTCAATCTTAATCCTAAACACAGATAATCCTGCAGGGCTTGCCCGTCTAACGGAAATGAATGAATGAGTCAGTGTCTTATCTTGTGCAAACACACACACACACACACACACACGCGCGCACACACGCACACACACACACACACAAACACGCACACACACACACTTACACACGCTCAAGCTCTGTCCAGCCAGAGACGGAACACCTGTCTGGTACAAGGATCAATCCCAGTGATTCAGACGACTAATCCTCTGTGCTCGCTCATAGCTGTGTGTGTGTGTGTGTGTGTGTGTGTGTGTGCGCGCACGAGACGTGAGTGAGACCCTCCCTGTGTGCGCGTGCACATGTGTGTTTACTGTAACACTTCTCATTCTGATCCCAAACACACTTCCTCACATGAGCGTGCCCCTTCCCAAACACACTTACAATGACCTCTGTTTAAGGGAAGTGGGTCACAAACTGATTTGTAAAGATCATGACCAAGTGGAAAGAGTGGGCTAAATAAGACCCTTTGTACTGGCCTGCTGAGAATGCTGAGTGTGTGTGTGCTTCGCCCTGATGGGACTTAATATAATGACTGGCGTTCTATACATTATCCAGGTAATTATACGGCTAATTATACTTGCCAAAACGAACACTTTACACGATGTCTCTTTACATTTATTCGTTACCGTTTCATTGTGGCTTTTGTTGAGAAACAAATAGTTCAACACACGCTGAACTTGAATCAAACATTGTTTAGAAGAGTGGTCCCCAAACTACGGCCCGCCACCTCATTTTGGGTGACCCCCCAAAAGATGTCCGTAGTATATAGCATCTGGCCCGCACGGGAGTACGACATCGTCAAACTATAACCTCCGTAATTTCCCCCATTCATTCTCTATGGCGAGTCTTAACTGTACACATGTAATACTCCTTTTGTCCACTGGTGGTTGTTTTGGCGTTGTTTCGCGTTTGCCATCGAAAACGGAATGAAATGTAGGCCTACCTGCAAACAATGTAAGAAGCCTATGCTGACTGCATCAGCGCTCAAAGTATTCTAAAAGTTTATCAATTAATTGTTAATAACTAATTAACTTCTATTCAAGTCTTATTTCTGGGACTTTCTGGGATAATTATTTCTATTTTTTATTCACTCAAATGTTCATTCAAATTTACAATTCACA